>NC_052533.1:102558291-102708535 GCF_016699485.2 Gallus gallus | reverse complement strand
CAAAACTTCTCATTAAGGCTCTTCTGGGGGCACCAGTATATTTTGTCTCCTATCTTTCCTGCCAAGTCTCCAGGCTGCTGGGTGAGGCGAGAGGAACTGGCAGGCACTGAGGGCACAAGAAGGCACCCTGCTACTTGTGGCCTCACTTAAAAGTTGAAGTCCATACAGGAAAAGCCTTTTGTTAAAGGCCAGTGAAAATCAATTTGGCACCACATAACTGCTGGAGACCTCTTTTAGTTCTGAGAAGCAAACTTGTCCATTTATAATCAAAAGGAGGAATAAGCACAAAACTGAACTCCAATTGCAGCAAGAAATACTTTGTGTTTCAACTCACCTTTGCATTTGAGGTAGAAACCTGACAATAATTTTAGCTTGTTTTGAGCATGCATTTTATTTTCTGAGATTTTCTGCTCAAATAATGATTATATAAGATTATTATTATTATTTTAATTATCTGTTTTTTGCAAACCAGATTGGTTCACACTGTGTTCCTTGAAAAGTGCCTTGTTTTCTAGTGGAGTTCTTGCAGATAAAATCTTTAATGTACTCACCATTACTGTAAGTCTGGACATTTTTATTAGGTTCCCTAAGAAGAGACAGTGTCTCCTGCCACATCTAGCCACCTAGAGTTTTGACTATGCAGCATACCTTTGACCTTTATGTTTCAAACTTCCCTATGTATTTAAAGCATATCTGGGAAGCCAGAGATGGCTTTAAGAATTCATAGAGTAATGCTTGCTTCAAGTCAAATGTGCAAGAGAAAATATCTAAGGGTACCCTGACGCCTTAAGTGGAAAGGTTCTGACTTCATGCACTGAGCTCCCATGTCCACATTTCATAGAATCATTGAATCACCAAGGTTGGAAAAGACCTCTAAATCATCCAGTCTAACCGTCTATCTGTTGTGCAGGAGTTTGTTGAGGAATTGAAGTTCATCCATATCCACAGACAAGGAGTACAGGATATAAAAGTGAGACCTTTAACAGTCTTATTTCGTTTGAAGGATGGGACAGCACCTTTGTGGATTGCATCGCAGATGGGCCATAGTGAAGTGGTGCGAGTCATGCTGCTCCGGGGAGCTGAGCGGGACGCTGCACGGGATGTGAGTAGCACTTGTCTGCGGATTCTTCTTGGCTTGTTTTAAGGCTGCAAAGCAGTCTGAAGGGAGGCCCAGTGTTCCCAGAGCTTACCCTGTTTGCCAAGTTGTAACGTTTTCCCATGGGCTCTCTTTCTCCATACATGTCTGGAATAAGGAAATGACATCCTGGAATAAGGGACTGAAGATAGAGTCATAGAATAGAATGGCTTAGGTGGGAAGGGACCTTGAGGATTGCCTAGTTTTAATCCCCCTGCCACCCACTAGATCAGGCTGCCCAGGGCCCATCCAACCTGGTCTGGAATGTCTCCATGGGTGGGGCATTGACAACTTTGCACAACTTGTTCCAGTGCATCACCACCTTCTGAATAAAGAATTTCTTCCTAACATCTAAGCTAAGTTTAAAGCCATTCCCTCCTGTCCTAGCATTGTCAGACCATATAAAATGTCAGTCCCCCTCCTGCTTATAAGCTCCCTTCAAGTACTGGAAGGCTGCAACAGAGTCTCCCCAGAGCCTTCTCTGAGCTAAACAAGCCCAACTCCCTCAACCTTTCTTCACAGGAGAGGTGCTCCAGCCCTCTGAAATGCCCATATAAATGAGACACGGGCATGAAATATAATATCACTGGTTTATTTCTCCTTGAAGTTTTCACCTCTCAGGGGAACAATCCTCCAGATGCCCTGAAATCAGCAGCCTGTGTTGTAGAGATGCCTCCTCAGGGGTGATGAGCAGAGCAAGACCCTTCTTCCAGGATGTGGGGGACAGCTGGTGTTGCCCTCCAGACTAGGGGAATGAGGATAAAATGTTTGTTATGATCGAACTGATCTTCTTCCCTTTTTTAAAGGATGGTACAACTGCTTTACTGAAGGCTGCCATTAAAGGGTACAACAATGTGATAGAAGAGTTACTGAAATTTTCTCCCACTCTTGGTCTGCTGAAGGTTAGTAGTGAAACATACGGAATTTTTGACAAATACAAGAAGTCAAAGAGTCAAATGGAAGTCCTAATGTTCCTAATTATGCAAGTGGAAGATGATAAAGACCTCGAGCTCAGAAAGTCAAAAGAAAAATGGAATGAACTTGTTTAGTCACTGGGGCTACATAGAAACAAGTCATTTGAAAAGATGCTGTGAATTTGATTTTTGGAATGAGGAAGCACACTGTGTTGTGGAAGGAATTATCTTAGTTTCTGTCAGCTGACAGAATCTGTCAACAGATTGCTCATGATGTTGCAGTTTTTAGCATTATACCCTGCACTTTACTGACTTTAGTCAGCAAACTCTCAGCGTCCTGAGAGATCTGTTGTGAGCAATTCTCTCTTTGTTTTGGAATTCAAAACATGACTTAAAAAATAATAGCAGATCTTTGGAAGCTGCATTTTAATAGCAAATGAAATTGAGTGTACTCATAAATCACATACTTTGATAGACTCTGTGGATGCAGCTAATTGGCAGTCTTGATATACTTGAAAATCCAGGTGTCATTAATTTAGTTGTTAATTATAAGTATGAAATATCTTCCACACTTAGTTGAGCTGCCAGTTTGCAGACATGAGCAAAAGGTGAGCTATGAAAAAAAAAAATCACCATTCAGCTGTCTGCCAGTGAGAGCATTAATCATCAGAGAAGGGAAATAATATGCACAGATGGTTTCCATTACTGCTTGTCCTTGTTTTTCACTTGCTAATGGCTGATACTGCCAGGCAGCAGAAAGTGCTGAGTTCATTTCACCTCTGATGTATTGTCAAGGACAATTTTTAAAAGAAGATATTACTGTGATGAAAAGACCCTGAATTTTTTCATTAAAGCATTTAACATCATCTCTTTTGTAATTCACTAGCATGCCTGCACCCTGTTTAAATCACAGTCATACTCTTTGATGACATAACCTTTTCCATATTATTTACTGTTTGTATGTTTGTTCATTGCTAACGTTTTTGTTTCACTGCCCTTTTGATTTCAAATGTCTCCACTGGTGTTTTCCAGAACGGTACTTCTGCTCTCCATGCAGCTGTTCTGAGTGGCAATGTTAGGACGGTGGCATTGCTCCTGGAAGCAGGAGCAGACCCATGCCTGAGGAACAAGGTAAGTCTCAGCATGCCGCCCTGGGCAAGGACACACCAAGAGCTTTGGAGCACCTGTGCATGTCACGTGCTCGCTAGGTTATATCCTGGGGAACAGTAATCTGTTATTTGTTTTGATAAGCCAGAACTTATATTTGTGTCTCATATGGCAGATGTGTAAGGAGGATATTTCTGTGGTAAGGAATGTGCATATTGGCTCCTTTGGTAAATTTTGATTAGGATTTAGCACATTGCTAATATTGAAAATACCTCAAAGTTACATACACCTTTCCATACATTCTTATAAATGTGTTCGTTTACTGAAATAGCTTCAGATTCCTTTTATGACAGCAACTCTTTATTTGCAGAAATTTGTCTTTTTTTATTCTGTGAAGTGTTTTAATACTTTTTGGTCACTTCTATGGACATATCTTCCTCTCTGAGTTGTGTTTATGAACTATTTGCTGTTGTCATTTGAGATCTGACTGGCTTAGTTAAGCTGTGAATGAATGAACTGGTATTTACTTCTGGTTTATGATGATGTCAGTGAAATTTTATAACACAAATAATCCCGCATATGCATTTTGAATATTTTGGTTATTTAACATAAAATCTATGCATGTTATTTCTATATCAATCCACTTGATGGCAGCAGAGTTAATGCTGCTTGTACGGCAGTTTGTTCTGCTGTTATCCTCCAACGTGCAACGTTTTTCTGTCCTTGATGGCAATTTGCAGAAGGAGAGTATACAGCATAGAAAATCTGTGTTTATAACCTCTTCTACCCATTCTTTTAATGAGATGTAAAACAGAATATGTTTTCAAAACAGAATTACCGATTTTCAGAAGTAGATTCATTATAAGTATTTTTTTGCTATCAGGTTTTTTTTTTCAATACATAAAGAAGACCAAACTCTGCTTTTCTATTACCTATCCTAAAGAATAGGGCTGACTATTTCCTAGCAATTAAAGTCTTTCCTTGGATTTTTCTCTCCCCAAAACAGCGCAGCAGCAATGTTCTCTTTCAATTTTGTGCCAGCAGCAAAGAGAACTCGAAGGATACCATTTAGTTTGGGCAGGCAGCACAAAATGAGCTGAGCAGACAGATCCCAGGCTAAGATTATTTTGAAGACTTGAGTGATACTTGCACACTGCGTGCAAAGATTACTTCTTAAGATATCTCCAACAGTGGTGGAGACAACGCTGAAATAAGCATGTAATGGTTAAGCTCTGCACCATCTTCTTTAGGGCTGAATGCTTTTAAAACGTGTTTTGGAAATAATTGCTTATTTTTTTCTAACTTGGAGGGTTTTTGTTCCAGGCAAACGAACTGCCAGCAGAACTAACAAAAAATGAACGTATCCTCCGACTCCTCCGCACAAAGGAAAAGCAAAGGAAAAGCTAATGCAGCAAATGTGTTTTGGCAGAGTTGTGCCCCGATGACATTAGCATGACAGTAAACCTAGATTGCCCAAGAAGGGCTTTTTGGAACAGTTTGCAGAACTGATCAGCCTCTCCAGCATATGACTGCGAACATGTGAGGCCCTTGCCAGGGAGCCACCGTGCCCTCGGGCCTCCGCCTGGCATCTCTGAACTCAGAAGGATGATGACAAGAGCAGGGTTTGGCCTGAGAGCAGGGTTTGCATACAGCCTTGCCTACGCACCAGGGTCCCACCAGTGCTGGCACTGACGTTAGCTCCTCCACGCCTGCAGTGTGTGCTTCCCCCCACACCCAAGTGCTCCCAGTGTTTCGAAGACACATTCCCACACTGGCATGGCCACACGCCTGTGATGAGTGCCTCAGGGTGCACTTGTGGGCTGGGAGCACTCAGCCCTTGTGCCAAAAGGACACCCAGGTCTTGCAGCTGTTTGGAGTCAGTTGGTCCCTATGGTGCTGCTGCAATCCCTCTGCTGGCAGTGCTAGCTCTGCCAATTCCTCTGTACCACCAAGTGCCACACAGGGCTAGAGGGACATCCCATCTGTGACATCCTTACAAGAAAAGTCCTCCTGCCAGCCCAGGGCTTTGGTAACATTTTGGTTTCTACCTAGAGCTTTGTAAAATGATCCAGAGCATTATGAATTATGCCAAAAGATACCGAACAAATAATAACTAAAGTGACTTCCTCCTTGATGTAGCATCTGAACTGATTCCTCTGTCCAGCAACAGAGACACAGTGGGACAGTGTGCAGCATTTTGCAGTGTGCGTGCAGTGCTGTGGGAAGGCATCCCCAGCCCTACAGCATACATACCTGCCTTTCCACAGGCAGGAGAGGATCAGTTACTGAGCAAAGGAAGTACACCAGAAGTTTGGCTGTCAGACACAACACTACAGATGCTCTACAATTAATCTACATATGTTCTGCATGCCCTTCCCTGTATGTAACACTATGGTTTGATATGCACAGCTACTATGCAATGCACTTGTTCCAAAGTCTGTGATGGGAGTTAATGGAGAAGTCCACAGCATACAGGTGTTTTAACAGCTGGTGAGAGGGTTACATGTAGCCGCCTTTGAACAGGCCCACTAATGAATGTGGGCCTGGAAAACTCAACAGCAAATCTGGCCTTTTTTTGTGGCTGAGATGCTTAGAATGACACGTGCTACTTGGTGCCTGTGTGCAGAAGGCAGTGCAAATTGTTAAGGTGTTGGAAAGAGCTGTTATAACCTTATTACTGTAAGTTGCTACATTAAAACCCAGTCATTTCTGCAGTATAAAAACATATTAAGTCTTGTTAGCCACAAACACGTTACAGGTTATTTTACAGTGAGTTGAGATATAATGTTAATCCAGTATATATAAATCCAGGCATTTCACTTGTCTTCAGACCCTGACAAATTGTTGAAAAGTTGCTTATGATGTTGAGGACAGAGAAAATTGTAAGGAAACCCAAAGTATGCTCTGCTTTAAAAATGTCTGGCTAAGGATTTAGCTCAGTTTTTGCACTTTTGCTTCAGTGTCTGGAGGGAAAAAAAAAAGATTAGTGAGTTTGCACAAAGAAATGTAGTTTACGTAGAGCAAATTAGCCATATATATTACCAAATGATAAAGTTATTCTTTTTGTGAGTGAGGTAAGAAGTCAGGGCTGGATGAAGGGAGCTGCTTGGCAGCTGAAATTTCTCTTAATTTTCTATTCAGCATTAGAAAGGAAAGCTTTAAGTTTTCCAACAGAGGAAGGCAACATCAGAAAAAAAATCTAATTGTTTAGGTAATACATGCTGCTGTGTTTTTAAATTCAAATAATGTTGTGCCTCACTGAAACTTGCAGATGAATTGGTACAGAACCAAAGAATTATGCAAGGTATGTGCAGGATGATTGCATGCAGGTTTCAATCCTGTGCAAGACTGAAAAAAAATGGAGCAGGTAGAAATCTTGAGAGCCTTATTGGGAAAGTTTGTTGCACAGCATTTTACAGGGCTGGACTCTTTAACTTCTTTAACAAGCAGTGCTGGAGAGGATGAGTTCATTTGGAGGCCCCAGCGGGCTGAAGGTGAACACACTGTTCTGGAGAAAGCTACAGGGACTCCAGGCAGCCTTGCCACAACACTGATATTTCTCCCTAAAGTTTCTGCATATAAACAGCTGGGAAAAACCACATTTTTAAGATGAAAAGCCTTGACATAGTTGTAAAGGGGAAGGATAATCACTGGAGGGTCTTCAGTAGCCAGCCATTCTGGGTGAGCAATCTATCAGATGGGCTGCAGGTAACCTCTCCTTCCTGCCAGGCGTATTTCCTTGTTCAAGTAGTCTCACCCTAAAAGGGGCAGCTACTCAGCAAAAGAACTACTTGAGCTATGCCTGCCCATGAGAAAATGCTCCCCACCATTCACAGCAGGACTTTCTAAGTCCTGTTTCCTGCTGCCTCCACGACTAGCTACCACAGCCTATGTCCTAACGCAGCAGGTGAAGATCATCTGGGATGACATATCCCATATGGAGTATCTGGTGGCGTTCTGAGGGGATGCAGTTACTAGATCTTCTTTTCTGAGCAACGTTGGGCTACGACAGGCTTTTCTTATTTCTAAAGAATATTTAAAATGTGGTTCTGCCACAGTTTGAAGGGAAAGGCTTGTAGCTCCCTCTAGGCTCTCCTTAATGCTGGGTGGTAAGGTCCACAGGCTGTACAACAGTGGTAGAGAAGTGTCAGGAAAATCTTTTTCTGCCATGTTCAGGCTGAAGTTGAATCTGGCTTCAGCCAAGAGCCTCCTCATCCAGCTTGGGATTTTTAGGCATGAAGACCTTCTGGTATTTGCTTCATCTCAGAGCCTTTGAAGAGAGGGCTGGATTTGGCTTCGAGTTCCCTGTAACCAAAAGGTGCTTATTTTGGCTGTAGATGGGCTTGGAAGTTGCAATACTGTTTACCACCATGCAGTTAACCTTTTCACAAAGAAACCTTAACAATTCTTAGTGTTTATGTAACCACTGTTATCTTTAAAGTGCTCAGTAAATACTGCTGCGGTTTGTTTGTTGTTCTAAAATGGAAACCTGCATACCCTCCCTGGCTGAAGTGATGTATTGATATCAACAGTAGCTCTTTACATTGTTGTAGTGCCTTTTGTGTGAGGGATTCAAAGTGCTCTGCAGACACAGCCATCTTTGGAAGTTCCAAAATGCATTTCTGGGGTAGGCAGGGAAATAGATGATTTCATTCACACACCAATCAAACGCAGCAGCTGCTCACCTGTTCACATTAATAGGCAAGAATAAACTTAGACTAGAAATTAAGTGGCACCAAATCCACTTCATAGATGACAGGAAGAAGGTAGGTACTGGATAAGGACATGAAGTAGAAATAGGACAACAAGCCAAAATGCTTTCATTTTCCAAGAAGTGCCATAAATACGTGTATCTCACAGACAACAACAGCGCCAGTAGCACAGTGCTTTTAGGCTTGTCTCTCTGCAAATTGAGATCCAGGGGCGTAGCCTGCTGCCCTCTCTATCTGGAATTTATGCAGGTATTATGGGATGCTGACTTCCTATCAGCTGTAACTGAATACAAAGGATGTGCAAGAACAAGCTCCACGTGAGCCAAGGAAAAGTATAAAGCTTTGTGCCTGTATTTCAGATATCTAGCCATTGTAAGATAGAGATGAGCATAAGGAAAGACCTGTGGGTACTCAGAGAGCTGGCATCCCATCAGAGATGTGATAGTGGTATGGCCTCAGATCACAGGTATATGGAGCCCTTTATTTAGCATGATCGCTGCTGTGCAATGTACAGGGACAGGCACGTGGGTTACAAAAGGTAATGTCCTATCTCGTGACCTAATGCCACTTCTTCCACACGCCAGTCTTTCCCTGGAGCAAAATTGCCTTGCTATTGATCCACCCACCTTTGTTTAGATTAGAAGAGCTGAGAGGATCAGAGCACCAGATGAAATAGCCGCAGGTCAGACTTAATGCACTTTAATAATCGTTGTTTGTCTCAGAATCTATTTGCAGGAATCATTCACACTTTATACAGCCAACCATAGTGACTACTGGGAAATCAGTAAGTAAATCAAATTGCATCTTTTCTTGGAAGTTTCAGAATTGTTGTACATAGAATGAGGTAGCACAAAAACTGTCCCATTTGTCCTTCACTTAATGCAAATACTGAACAGACACAAAATACTACTGTTGTTTGGAACCCCTGTCATTACCCCACGCTCCATGAGTCAATGGTGTTAAAATGCTAATGTATGCTAAAAATCCAACCAAAGATCATACACGTGGCTCTTTTTTTCCAGCATTGGAGTAACATACTGCACATATGGGACTAAATAGAGTTGTGCCTTCTCACTGCAGCTCTGCATTCAGTCCTTTCAGATGTCATCTTCGTTTCATACTTGTCTGAATTCCAGTTTCTTTTGACCTGCCCTTCTACACATTCAATAACACCTACATAAATGTCACGCAGCATAAGCCTGATGATACTCGACAACAAGAATGTTGCCTTGCTAAAACATATTTTTCCATGCCACTGTTTCAATAAAAATGAATATATTACTCAGCTTATCACACTTGAGTGTCCACTTCAATATTTATCTGTCACTTTCTGTATTCTGTTATTTCTATTTGTAGAACGCCAGAATTAATTTTCTATTCATGTTAAGACCACTTTGTTCTATTCCACTTGGTTCATTAGACTTTTATTTATTTTCCAGGTCTTTACAGATGAGATAGCATTCACAGAACAAATAAAGCCAATGCTCTGGCTTGAAAAACAGGAAAATTTAATTTAGCGTGACAAAATAAGGTTTGTTTCAGAGACCCAGACATCACTGACAGACTTCCCTTGACATTAATATCCATTAGGTCAGATCTGAAGGGAAGATTTCAAAAAAGCAACTCAGGAAACAAAGGAGTAAGACTATATTTGTATTCAGTTAGTCAAACAGGTCGTGGTGGTTCAGTTACTGTTCCTAAATGTAAAGCTGGCTCTTATGCTGATCCAATCTCTTCCAGTTAAAAGTCTACATCCTGCTGATATACTTCTCATAGTAAGCTGTGGGTTATGCTTATTGTAAAAGGGGAAAGTCCACACTGAACACTCTGTTTTTGACCTTGTGTCTGACATCCCAGGCCTTCTGCCTCACTTGTACAATTTTGTGTTTCGATAAGCTATATTTTGATATAATGTCAACAATTCCTACAGACACACTTCAAGAAAGCATCTCCATCTATTCAGAGAATATCAAGGGAAAGGGTTGCAACTTGTTCATGAGCGCTAAAGCAGTGTCTAAAGGCTGAATCTAAATAAGTTCAAACGTCGATCTGTGGATTTTCAACAGTGAAGTCAGATATTTATTGAAACAAATTCCTTGAGACGATTCCTTTATCATTTCACATTAAAAAAAAAATACTTTTCCCTCTAGGAGATTTGTTTCACACAAAATGTTTTGCTTTCAAGTCAGGAATTACTGAATTATTTAGCTTAGAGAAGAGAAGGGTCCGGGGAGACCTCATTGTGGCCTTCCAATACTTGAACAGGAGGGGTAATGGCTGTTTATGTGGGTGGATAGTGACAGGACAAGGGGGAATGGTCTTAAACTGAAACAGGAGAGGTTTAGGTTAGATATTAGGAGGAAGTTTAGCCACTCAGAGGGTGGTGAGACACTGGAACAGGTTGCCCAAGGAGGCTGTGGATGCACCTTCCCTGGAGGCATTCAAGGCCAGGCTGGATGTGACTCTGGGCAGCCTGGTCTGGTGGTTGGTGACCCTGCACATAGCAGGGGGGTTGAAACTGGATGATCACTGTGGTCCTTTTCAACCCAGGCCATTCCATGATTCTATGATTCTATGAATGAAACAATGCAACATCCAAGAAGTAATACTATGTGATAATAATAGGCTCCTTGACCTTAAAATATATGTGTCAATAAATTTTCTGCTTTACCTTCTCGGTGATTTAAAGAGATGCTAACTCTCAGGAGATCAATAACAAGGCCACATGCCTAGCAACTCTGTCTGCCCAGCAAAACAGTGTCAGACACGCATCTAAGCTGTTGCTAAATAAACCATTTTGCTCTGACTGTGTTGACAAGGCATTCTCACTGGACTAATGCTTTAATGTCCTGCTTTTAATGTTTGAGGCCTTTCACTCAGAGCTGGTCCAAACTCTGCATAGTGCTGCGCTTTGTCAGCAAGCAGGGAACAGCACAGCAACCTGTGCTGTGACAGCTGGGAACACAGCTATGTCAGAGCAGATTTTTTGCCATGGCAAATGTTTTACTGACTCAGATACACACATAGAGCACGTCGCTAACATACAACACAGGCCAGAAAACGTCTGTGGTTTTATATGTACTGCACATTTCTGTTCTCGTAGGGTACATATGTAAATATGCGTGCATACTTGGTGTCCAGTATATGTGTATAAATTTCTGTAATCACTTTGGAAATGTGATACACAACTCTCATCTTCTGATTGCTTGGACTATATGGCATAAGAAGCAAATGAACAACTCCATTTCCTGAGGACTTCAAGACCAGTTTCTGAAGGTCCTCATTTGCCCATGATTCTCCATCAAGCCCTACTGAGACAAACTTACAAAATATCTCCAAGCCCAAAGACAAACAGGCTGATCTTCAAGTGCACTGTGGATCTTGAACCTGACTCCTGTTCCTTCTCCCCAGCTGGATTTTGGCAGTGTCCACAAGAACTTCCTGTGATGGTTCTGCCTATATTCTCCATTTTGACAACAAATCCTGAGTTAAACATCAGATGGCAGCATGGTGCTCACAGGGACAGTAACGTGATATTAATGCAAACCCGGGGCCTTAAGCAGCCATTAATAGGGTAAACTTCTGCATTTGTTAGTATGTTAGTGTTTACGCATGGTACCTATGTCAAAAATAAATGCAGAAAATGTGTGACTATAGGACTTAGTAAGTTTAGACAGGGATACAGTGGAACAGGTTGATAGAGCAGCCATACAAATACACCAGGGCGGATACAAAGATGAACAGATACCAGGACTTGATTCAGCACCACCTGACACACTACACGTATTTTTAACGCTACTGGCAGCTTCAGGCTGATTGCTGTTAGCTCCTTTGGTATGATTTGATCCCATGTGGAGAGTCTGAAGCCAAGAGCATCTGACCAAATTAATAGCTACACTGAGGTGAGTGTAATTAAAAGTCAAACAGGCCTCCACAGGTAGGGAAGGCTAACAAATGAAAAAAACGATTGCTTACAATGCTAAGTAGGAAACATCAGCTTTGTTCAGTACAAGTATAACTCTGATTTAGCTGGAGAAATATTCTTGGAACATGCTACAGTGGTTTCAACTGGCTCTACAGAAATGTGGAGGTGTGAGAAACCGAGGGAAACCTGCAAAGTCACCTGTTGTAGCTTGTCTCCACAAAGGTTGCGAGATTTCCAAGCAGAATATCCTGCCTTCCTATGTGCTTGTGGATTGTGTTGCTTAATGGAGCTCCCACTTCTTGCGATGGCCTCTGGGTGCTATCGCAACAGAAATAATAAAGGCTTGTAATAAATGTGGGGAAAAAAAGCAGCAAGGGACATTTTAATTGACTTTGCTGCAAAGCAATCACGTAATTTTTCCATCTGGATGTGCAAGTAATTCTTCAGACAGATTGCAATCTGGAAATTGCACGGTCATTACCACTAGATGACACAAGTCTTATTTCTGCACTGAGTAAAGCGATGGAAACACTTCTGAATGCAAAGCTCAGGGCTTTCTGTCAAAGTAGAACAAGCAGAACAGGTATCTATTTTACACAAGCTTCCAGGCAGACACTTCTGCACCAAAATGATATTCAGCGAGGGAAAGTGTTTATTTGATCCTTGTGGACGATTGAATCATAGTCATTAAGGTAGGAAAAGATCACTAAGACTGTCCAGTCCAACTGTCAGGACTAGTTTGGAGTAGCAGGGCACCAAATGTCATCCTACAGTGTGAATTAATATTGGCACTTTCTTATAGGCAGGAAAACTTAATTTTGTGTATACCGATTGAGAATCAAAATAACTATCCCCTTCCTTCCAAGGAGACAATCCTTGAAAACTACGTATAATCTTGGGCTTAAAAGGAGCCTTAAAGAATGTAACTCGACAGATGTCCTTAAGCAAGAACAGCTGGCAGTGGGGACAGGCACTTCTGTGCCACAGAAAAGGCAATGAGCTGCTGGCAGCATTGATCTGACTTAACTCTTTGGGGTTACTTTTTTTCCTAACTTTAAGCTGACTTTAAGATGAAGCAGTCAAAGGTGCTGACTTCATAACCGACAACACTCCCAACACTTAGATGCCAGGGAGCTGCGACAGCTAGCTTTGTATACTCATCCCCTAACTGTGGCAGAGAGCTGCAACCAAGACCAGGGGCTGCAATAGGCCTGAAGAAATACCCAGCCCTGTTCTGTGGGCTGGTAGTATGCAGAGGCAACATAAACACAGATAAATGCTCAGGTTTCCACATCTGCCAAGCAAAAAGATTTCAGAACTCACTCTGACCAAGACAGGCTTAGTCTGATCAGCGATTGTTAATAAGTCTTTGCTTATAATCCACTTTGCTTTCTCCTGGGAGTGTAGAAAATCTGGAGGCACTATGCGAAGGGATTGCACTACAATAACATGAAGGTATACAGCCTTCTAAATATAGATATCTAAGTCAGGACTCAGAGAAAGGTTAAAGTATTACCACCTCTCTGTACTGTAGGTGGTAGACAAGTATGATGTTATGGACTTAATTAGCTTATGGTGGAAACTGCCACAGCAATTCTGCAGAAAAGAATATGGTGGTTGGACTGGACAACACACTGAACATGACTCAACAGTACGGAAAGCCAGCCACTTTGTAGGCTGTACCAGCAAGGGCGTAGCCAGTAGGTCAAGTGTTGTTATTCCTCACCGACTTGTAAGGCCACACCTGGATTCCTGTGACGAGTTTTGAGCTCCCCATAATAAAACAGACACTGATGATCTAGGTCAAGTCCAGCTTAGTGCCAGCATGATGGCTGAGATAACTGTGATTTTTCAGCCTGGCTCAGAGGACGCGTTACTGCTCTCCATGACCAAGTAATGGGAAGATCCAGGGAAGCTGCAGTCATGCTCTCCTGACAGGCACAGTGGTAGCGCAGACTCAAGCTGGAACGTGGGTATATCTCATTAGGTACAGGACAGAACATTTTACTATCTGCGTAGTCACATGGTGGAACAGTTTGCTCAGAGACGCTGCGAAGTCTCCATCTCTGAAACAATTAAAATACAAGTGGAAAATTCCCTGTGCAACCTGACCTAAATGTGTTCTGCTTTCAACAGAAAGCTGAACTACAGTGACCCTCCAGAGGTTCCTGCCAACATTAATCAGCCCACGAATATACGATACCAAGAACAACCTGAATCTTTGTCAGCAGATGGCAATAGCATCTAAATTACATATCTTATTCCATGAGTATAACGTGCACTAAGGAGCAACAAAGGCAAAAAAAGTAGTGGGGGAATCAGCAAGAAGCTGCAGTGAATGCACCACACTTGCTTGTCGCGTTTCCTTTGAGACAGATCCCAAACAGATCAGCAGAGTGGAATCTCCTTACACACAATGATTGCAACATCGGTCAGGCCATCTGATGTCAGCGGGTCTGCACAGCAAACAGACCCCTGCAAGGCAAACCCACGGGCAGCAAAGTCCCTGTGAAATCAACACCAAGAGCTGATTTCTGCCGTGCAACCCAAGCTGCCTCACTTGGGCATTATTTTTATTGCAGCTGTACTGCCGTGGCACCTGGCCACACGGCCAAATACACGTGGGACTGTGAGACGAATGCTTTGAATTTGCGAGCTAATAACTTTAAAGCCAAAATACAAAGAAGCTTTTGCCTAAGCTGTTATAGTATAAATGCATTTATAAGCTATGTGATTAGCACTTCCACGCCCGTAAGAAAATAGCAAGCATACTGCTGGTACAACTCACACCCCCTCATTCTAAGGAGGCACAACTTTGCTCTGAAGGCAGCGAAGCACGGCGTGCAGCTGTCATAAACCTTTACCCGTGTGGAAAGAAGCAGCAAAGGCAGGCCACGAGACTCAGGCAGATCATGAGACCCAACTAAAATAAGTAGTTATGAGTTCCCCTAACAGCAAGTTTACTTCCATCTCTAGGGACTGGCTTGCTCAGGACACAGCTATCAGGCGGCCAATGTGCCAGGGGCAGCGCAGTACTTCTGCGGACATACCACTGTCGTTGAGGCAATGACCGCAGGCTTGAGCCACTGGCCAAACCCAGCCTGCCTCATCTCGACGCCCCAGCACGTACTGCCATCGTTCAGGGCATTTTTAGAGCTGCAGGCACCACAGGGAAGCCGTGAGCCCCGCAGCCACCCGAGGGAGGACAAAACGCGCACCGCCAGCAAGGGGTCGCGAGGAGCGCCAGGCCGCGGGGCCGAGCACCAGGAAGCCTCCAGAAGGGGACCCGGCGACCGACTCGGTCCATACGGCAGCGCGAGGGGCGGCCCGGCCGTGGCGTGAGGCGCGGCCCCGCCCGCCGCCGGGGAGGGGCGGGACGCTGTCGGTGGCGGTTGGCGGAGACGAGCGGGTGGCGGCCTCCCCCCTCCCCGGCGGGCTGGAAGCGGCCCCCGGCGGGACTGTAGCACCGCCCGACCTGGCGGGAGCGGCCCTTCCGGACCTGCGCGGCCGTCTCTCTCTTTCCTTTCTGCCTCTCTTCGCTGTCGCCCGCTGCTGCGCCGCCATGGGGGGCCCGCAAGGCAGCCCCGGGCCGGGCACCCGCCTCCTGCTCCTCTTTCTCCTGCTGCTGCTGTCCCCGGCACAGGTATGGGGGTACGGGGGGGAGCAGCGGTGGTTCAGCTGGAGCCGGGCGCCTCCCGCCCGCCCTCGGGCTGCGGTCTGAGGCCACCGGAGGGGCTGTGGGGCGGTGGCGGCTGGGCTGCGCGGTGTCACCGCCGGGTGCGTGGCTGCGGTCGGCCCGGGTGCCCGGCTGGGAGCGCCCCTGAGAGCAAGCTGAGCCGTGCGGGCTGAGCGTGTGCCCCGCTGTTGGAGAAAGCGGCAGCTGTCCGAATGCTGGCAGCTGCGATGCGCCCTGTTATGCAATGCCGGGTGCGTGTGAGTAGCCGTGCAGTCACATGCCCGCGCGGAGCCTTGCGAGTGTCACCGGTGCCTGGTGCGGTTTGCTGCGAGTGTTTACTGCGGAAGGTGGTGGCTCCCTGTGAGGCCTGCTATTGATCGGCGTGTCAGTAGAGAACGCGCTTCTGTGTGCTGGAATTCCTTTGCTAAGTTGCTCTGGGGTAGGGTGGGTACGTCTTAATGGCTTTCTCGGACAGTTTGTTTACCTCGTTGTCCAAGGCAGTAGCGAGATGCTCTGCTTTCCTCTGGAGAAACAGTATCCTATACACCTCAGTGTCATCTTTTTCTCCTCTAACTGACTTAGAAATGCACAAAGTCAGGGTTTATACCGAGCTCACTTTAAACTGCCAAGTCGGTCACCTCACGTGTGCTGAGGCTCTCCTGTGGTAGCAGCCTCTGCACCTCCTTGGAGATGGAGCAGAAAGCAGAAAACCCCTTCTTCCAAAGAAGCTGGTTGTTTATCAGTCACTCATGGTCTCCAGGTGGGTAGCCGATAGACTTTGCACCTGCCAAGCACTCCTTCCTGTAATGGTTTTGGAGGGACATACTGAACAACGTAGGGATGAGATGCGGCCTGGGCTGGTGCAGGGCTGAACAGATGCTGTGCTTCTGTAGCTCAGCGTCCTCCTCCCACCAGGGGTGTGAGATAAGTTCCATTGCAGAAGGATCTTGTTGGTCTCTACAGGGCTTTGTGGTTTATAAAATGTTAACACGGCAAAGTGAATTCACAAAACCGAAGCCTGTATGCCTGGTGTAAGAAGGCAGAATTGGAGGGGCGGAGTAGGGGAATGAAAACAAACTCGGACTTGAAGTCTTTGCTGTTATCTGTTATTTACAGCCTAACATTCCACAGAGCAGACCTTGATGTCTCTTAAAGAGAAGCTTCATCTAGGCTGTACCTCTCTAGTGCTTGCTTGCAGAAGAGAAACTTTCTGAAGGTTAACTCATTCCCTCTCAAGCATGCTGGTAGAATGTTTTCATGCTTTCAGTTGTGGTGTGGGCCAAACTCGTGTCAGGTAACCTGCTGCTGGCTGGGAGCTAACTACCTACCTAAGAGCTGCATTGAGAGCCTTGGCTTTTATTCCTGTTTTTTCAATGTGGACTGTAAGTTCTTGCTGTTCTTTTCTCTAAGTTAGGGAGTAGAGCATACCAAGTCTCTTAAACTCTTGTTCTCTTATCAACTTCTTAATGTGCTAGATGGCATTTTGTGTGCTTAATGTCAGCTGATGCAGTTGGTAATTATACCAAAACACAGGCTGTCAATTAGTGGTTAAGCAAGGCTGGACACTTGTTTCCCATCTGTAACTGGGATCCAAAGCTATGAGGTCAGATTAACTTAAATGTTTCTGAAATCCTTACTGCTGGACATCAGTGGCTGATGCTGCTCAGTCCCAGCCTCGTCAGATGGCCTGCAGTTTTGTGTGTGGCCTCTGGTGGGAAGGTCTGAAATGCCTCTGTGGAGGAACCTGCATGTCAGGGATGGCAGCATAGCTTCACAACAGGACGGTAAGAGTAGGTGCTTCCTGGAAAATCAGGAATGACTTGTTCGTAGTCATTCTGGATGGAAAGTGAGGGAGATGTCTTAGGAGCTGAGAAATGAGTGACGTGAATGAGTGGAACAGCACTTGACCTGGCAGTAGCCAAAACACTCCATCTGGGTATTGTTACAGTTCCTCTGCAGGGCATCACGGATATTTTCTTGTGCCAGCTGCTGTCGGGGCCTTGTGCTTTCAGACTGTGCACGCAATAGTGCATCTGTCTTTTCCCCCAGTAAAATCAAGCCATTGTCAGTTAAAACCAGCCTGCTTCCCTGGATACTCAGCTACCATCACTACTGCAGCTTTCTCTTCCTGCTAGACCTTCATGTTCCTGCAGTGTGCTTGGATAACTCCAGAGCTAGGCCTTGCTTTGCCTGACCAGGACTACCTAATTATTTTTTCCTTCCAGAGGGGAACAGTCACTTACCTGTGGGCAAAGGAACAAGAGGAACCTAGCTGATGGAGCTTGTCTCAGGACTTGAACAGAGTACTGGAAGAGACAGCGTAAGAACTAGAAACCTGTAAGGTTTCCTTTAGTCCAGGGACTCCCTTCTGATAGGGAGAGCTGTCAGATAGTAGGCAGATTTATGGACTTAACCTGGTCACCTGCCTCCATAAGCCAATACTGCTTTTATTAAAGATGGCATAGTACCATGTTCCCCTAGAGCTCAGTTCTTCGAGCCAGGGCATCATGACCACTATTAAGGGGGATATGGACTAGGTATTAATGGAGGTAAAGGGGGAAGTATGTTATTCCTTAGAATTGCTTGTCTTGCCATATAATGTCTCAAATGCACTATGTTGGATGAAGGAAGGGGGAACGGCTGTATCTGATGCTGCTGCCTTTTCTATACGTTAGTGATCTTAGTTTGGAGAGCCAAACAGAGTTCTCTTGTAACCTTGCAAATTCCAGCAAACAAGTAGTCTCTGTTTCTGTATACAAGGATGTTGTTGTTCTTTGTCTGCTTCACAGCTACATAATCATTGCTGATGGCTAATGTTTCTGGAAGCACTGAAGGTTATGGATTTGTTTCAACGTGCCACTGAAGAAACTTGGACCGAAGTAAATGTGTTTATGATCTGTTGAAATGCCAGTTCTGTTACAAACAAATGATAATGCCTGGGAAAAGGGAAGCTATCACAGAACCTGTGTAGAGTGTTGTTGATAGTCATGGAATGCTAATATGTGATTGTGTGCAAGTTTGTTATTGGGATTCCTGGAGCCCAGACCTGAGGTGAAGCTTCTCTTCAGGCAGAATAGTCCTACCAGAAGTAGGAATTTACTTTCCTCAGCTCTGGGTATACGGGAGGATAGCGTTAGTGCCAGGTGGTTTCCGAACTCTGCTGGGGGCAGGGGGAAACTGCTTTAACTCAAAGCTAACTTTCTATTGCTTGGAAAAGTACTCATGGAAGTCTCATTTCAAAATACTGAGGACGTGATGTGGTCTTCCCAAATACTTGCAGTAGAGCCTTCTAGAATATCTTGCGTTGATTAGAAAGGAGATTTGTTCAATATAGCGTATCTCATTGTGTCCTGGGACCAGGGGAACTTTTGTACATTAAAGGATGGTGATGAAGTGATTTGGAAGCCTGACCCTACAGGCAGTAGCTTTGTTCCCTGTGACTTATTTACAATAACAGTTACTCATCTGTATCTTTTCCTACCTGCGGAGGAATGCTTTTCTGGAAGAGTGCTTGTTCTGACTTACCCTTTGTTAGAGGGCTTTGGGGAAAGAACTTTCAGCTCTATCTTATCAGTGATGAAGTAGTTATTTAGTGACTAGTAGTATCCCTGCTTGCTCTCTGAAAACCAGGAGCCCAGCCCTCTCCCCTACTTTGTAGCTGACTCAGAGGTGAGCTTGCTGTTAAATTGCCACTGTCTGAGAGCTGTGTTGTTGACTTCTGACTGATGACTTCAAATGATTTGATTGGCTTTTATGCATACTGACCCAGTTCTTGTAAACTGGGTAACACCAGAACCCTATCAGTCCAGGGAGGAAATTCAAGCTCCTTTTAGTGAGATCCTGCTAGGTCACGTCGTGAGTATCTGTTCACTGGAATTGGTGTTTACACTGAAGTAGAATGAAGTTTTATAAGTTATAGTTATAGGTCTAAGTGATCTATTGCAAGTAACTGACACGGTCACCTTCTCTAAACAGGCCAAAGGTCTGAGAGAAGTGTGTTGGTTTTTTCCACTGTCAGTTTTATCCATCTCAGACTTCAGTAATGGGGCTCTAAGTTGTATATTCAGATTACAGGTATAAACTGCCACGAAGCCAAAATACCTTGTCTTGCTTTATTATGTGTTTAGCTGAATGCTTCTTGTTGCATGACTTCTTGTGCAAAGAAGCTGCATTATGTTTCACCCTGGAAATGGTAGTAGAAAGGCTTACAGGTGAATTTATCATGTAGTTGTCTATAATACAGTCCGTATTTGATTTTTGTTGTGCTTGTGTAGTTATAACCAAGGAATTGCTAACTTAAAATAGAGATAACATTGGTAAAAGCAGCAGAACTTACCAGTCTGCCTGATGTGGTAACTGAAATTAAAGTAAAGCTTCCTACTATAGAAGTGCCCCCACTGAAAGCCTTAAGATTTCTGTGTTAATAGTGATGTGGAGTTTTCCACTTTGGAAGAAGTTAAGTCTCTTCAGGAAGAGGAGGTTGAACTCTGTGAGATTTACAAATCAAGATGTGTTAAATTCACAGAGTTGCTGCAGTACAGGAGGTGTTTTGGGGTACGATTGCAAATCATTCTAGACTAAATGTGGAGATCTGCATGAGATGCAGGGAATGCCTAATCCAGTCCTCACTGGTGGTAGTGAGCAGCTCAGATCTTTGCCCTTTCCTAAGAGCAGTAGTGAATCTTTGCTCCTTGAGGAGGTGATTCAGTTGCTTCTGACATTGGTACACACACACACGCACACACACACACGTAAGTCTTCCTTCTCCTAGCAGATTTGTTTGCTGATAGAACTGATCTATATAGATGCAAGGAAGCAGAGGTCGAGTTGATGACTTCAAACATAGTTGGATGTAAGCTTAGACACTGTGAATTTCATTATGCATGAAATGAATATACAGTGTGTTTCTATGGGCAGTCTCCAAGTTGTTATTGTGATTTAGCTTCTTGGCTTATGCTGGATGTTAAACATCCAGTGTTTAGAAGTGCAGTTTTAAGGGATGCGTGCCAGCTTGTATATAAGAGTATGGGAATACCTAACAGCTGGTTACAGATTTATCTGGAAGAAATGCTTAAGTAAAGAAATGAAGTAGCAGTCTGGACGTGTGGTACTCAGATTGAATTCTGAACCACTGGTTTACAGTGAGCGACTCGGGTTTGGGTTGTGTTTCCTAGGTTAAGTTAAAGAGGGAAACTAACAAGTTCAGGTAAACAGATGTTTATCAGACACAGGAATCCAATTACTAGTATGCTTTTGCAAAGAATTTGGGGTGGTTCAGCCTAGAAATGCATGTCATGGAAGCACCATTGTAATCTTAGGTAGCTCTAGGTTATGATAAATGCAGCCTTTCAGGGGCCTCCCTGATCAGTAAACAGTTTTATTCACGGTCAAGCGCACGGCTCAGCAGTCTGTCCTTGCTGTATAAGCATATGGTGCTTCTACAGATGTGAAGTCAAGGTTGTTCAGGAGATAAAAATAGGTCAGTTATCTTTAAAACCATACCATGCAGCCTTCTGATGCTTGTGTGCTTGCAGAAACACAGTAAATGTTTGTGCAGTCCACATTCTGCTTGCGGTCCAGGTGTTAAAGCCAAGCTCTGGAGCTGTTCTCAAGCTTTCACTATAAACAGTTTGTTGTTGCCTTCATTCTTAAAAGTTTTAATTTTAAGAATAAATACTCTGATTTAGTAATTCAGATGTCTCAGCACAAGCGCTACTCAACAGAAATGCCAGCCATTCAAAATGCAGTTGTGTACTTTCAATTCCCTTTTTTATTTTATGCATACAATAAAGAACTGATTTGAATTTTTCAGTAATCCCTGAACCTGAGGATTTCTAAAATGCAGCTTAGCCTTCCCTGTTTGGATGTGGCATGTTTTTGTCCACAAATGCTGATGGAGGGCATCCCTTCAGTTTCTTGCACTAAATGACATTCTTATGGTGAATGCAGAGCTGTGAAGTCCTGTTTTGGAATCCTCTTCTGCTGTTGCTTCCTCCGAATCTGTCAGTGAGTGGATGGATTTGCAGGAAGGACTAAAAGGTTGTAGGGAGAACTGAAAATATTACACATGAACAGTGTACTTCTCTTCATGTTCACTGACTCACACTCTAAAATAAGTTTAACCCACTAATCACATGCATTGTTCTACGTGAAGAAACTGGCTTTTCCCTTTTATTTGTGAATGCTTTGCAAGTGTTGGTTTAGGTTTTTCTTCAGTAACTCTTGCTCTTGGCCACTCTGTGGCTGGGCAGAGAGGGGTGGAGTGCTGAGCTGGAGATACAACACTGTGTTCATGCATGCCTTATCAATACATGCTTTTCTCCATGGATGCTTTTCTGTAGCATGTGTATCTAAGTTACAAGAAGTTCTCTAATCTGGACTATAAATGGCTGTTGGAGTAGTAATGTGTGAACAGTCTAGTAGTTGAAAAAGTAGTTATTCCTTGCTGCTAATCAGTTAACTCGTGTTGATTTAGGTACTTCCACAACAGTGTGTCTGGTACGGAGAATGTGGAGTTGCATCTGGAGACAAGAGATACAACTGTGCTTATGATGGACCACCTATAGCTCTACCAAAGGGTGGCTATGACTTGATGCAGGTGAGCTGCTTCTGTACATCCACTGAGAAGTACTTCTCTTGTACTTGAGAGTTCTGGTTTGGGTTTTGTTGGACCTGCACTGTGACCTCATTTTCACTTGGTTGGAAGGTAAACATTGATTCTCTCATTTCTCAGATCTATCTTGTAGCCCCAGCTGTGTGAAGGTGATAGACTGCTGTTTCTATTCAGGTATATGAGATGCTTCCAAACCATGTGATCTACATACAAACTTTCACAAACAAAATTTTAAATATAGGAATGCTGCACTTTCCCGCTTATTTTCTCACTGCTTTGAGCACTCTCACTCCTTAGTCTGACTGTTTTTAGGACTCTGATTTGTGACGTTTATCAGTCACGTCCTTTGTATTTCTAAAGGAGAAGACTAAAATTCTATTCTGGCAGATAATTGTTCTGATCCCTTCCTTAATTGGGAAGGCAATAACTGACACCAGTCATGCCAGTGGAGCAAACCTTGTCCAAGTTCTGTTTCTGTAGCTGTGCCTACTATTAGCCAGTGTTTCCCTATCGGAGTTTTTGTTTCCAAAATGAACAAAACCGAAGTTAAAATAGTTTCTGGATTTGTTGCACAACATAGGGTGGTATTGCCAGACTTGTCTTCTGGCAGATGGTGATTCGAAGCCTTAGTGTGGAATAAGTATAAAGTAATGGCTCGGCTGTCAGCAGTAACAAATTAAATACGTAGGTGAGCTGACTGTGTTATGCTTTCAGAGGACTTAATAACATACAAGAAATGTACAGTATGGATTACACTAGTAATGAATGCATTTCTTTTCTATAAATTGGACATTAAATAGTTCTTCCAGGTAATCAGTGACTCTGTTTAGTGGCTTGCCTTCTGAGACTTGAGAATCTGATGCTGTTCAGGAGATGCATTGAAGGATAAGCTGCAGGAATACTTCAGAGTTGGATAAACATGTTGTCCTCTTACTAATAGACTCTCAAATGCCATTATCATTCTGTATATAGACCCTGGTGACTAAAGATCATCTGAAAGAACTTTTTAAAGGAAATGATACCCTGAATAACACAAATGATTCTTCTGTCTGTATTCTCTAACGAATCTCACTGGCTGGACTGATTCTTTCATACGTCTCCCGCAACAACAATTATCTTCTGCAACGTGCTGAAATAAAACTTTAATGACTTTTGAGATCTTAAGCATGTTTTTCCTTCCTTCCCCCGTGCTAATCTCAGTATTATTTATATTTTAGGAGCTCTGTCCAGGTTTATTCTTTGGCAATGTCAGTACTTGCTGTGATATCCTTCAGCTTCAGACTTTGAAAAACAACTTGCAGCTGCCTCTGCAGTTTCTTTCCAGGTATGCTAATGAATGGCAAAGCAGCTAGAGCTTTTTAAAATTAGAAAGCACATCAGGCCACTTCAGTTGAAGCGAAGTGTAGTTGTGGTAATTTCATTTAAAGGCTTATTGCACTGAGCTCTTGGAAGGACTTTCTTATCCCTGTCAGGAAGCTTTAACTCTGTGAAGCAATTTCTTGCAGTCTGGACTGAGTGAGTTGGTGGCATAGACGCTAGTGTAGTTTGTCTCGACCTACAGCATTTGTAATGAAGTCTTCAGAAGAAGATCATAGAGTAGCGTTCAGTCTTCCTAATACCAGCAGTTAAGCTTTCTTTTTAATTTCTTGTCAACTTCTGCTTGTAGCAGCTATTTGAGGTAGATAGAATTTTCTAGTAAGTAATGATGATACTTCTGACTGAAGAGTATGAAACAACTTTAAGCACCAATTACTGTTGTTTGGATAACTACTTTTTTATGCAAGTGTATTCAATTCTTATATTAAATAAAAACTTTAAATTCTTTAATGTTGTGGTGTATAAGTCAGATCAGATATGCTTCATTTTTACCACTTAATCTGATTGCTGTTCATTAACTTTTCTACCCAGGTGTCCATCATGTTTCTACAACTTGATTAACCTCTTCTGTGAACTGACTTGCAGTCCAAATCAGTCTGAGTTTTTGAATGTTACAAGCACCATACCTTATTATGATCCAGTTTCGAAAGAAAACAAAAGCAGTATTACAGAGCTGCAGTACTTCATTGGAGAACGCTTTGCAAATGGTGAGTAAACAATGTGCTGATGCACTTTTATCAAGGTAACAGGATCAAGCTTCTTTCAAGACATGCTGGGAGGTGAACAGGGGACAGCTGTCTTTTGTAGTACAAGGCATCAAATAGACACCAGTAGGTCACCCTTGAAACACCTATATTTGACAGGAGACATTACGCTGACACTTGTAGTGTTTTTGAAGGTTCAGCTGAGACTGACAGTTTATGATTTTTAATAGCTGATAACATTGATGGCTTTATCTTCAGAAAAGCCAAGTTGTTTCTAACTGAGTATCACAAGTATACCTAATATTGAATCCATCTGGTAGTGAAGTTTGTACTGTGGATTACCTCATTTCTGAGGCATATAGTTCGTTCATTTCTCTGTGAAATGAACCATTCTAGTCTCTTGTCAAATCCGAGTATCTTTTTCCTAAAAACAAGAGGCTTAGGCTGTATTTTAGTTTTATAGCAAACATGAAGAATTAATTTGTTCTCTTCATGTTTTTTTGTACAATGACCCATAAGTAAGTCATGAGGCGTTTGAAAAAGACTTATGGCCTATGACTCAAAAGTTCCTTAAGTATTGTCTCAGTCATAACCTCTCCCAAAGAGAAATTTCATGTTGTTAGAAGGAGCAGGATCTAATAAATAATGTTCTGGTAGTGTAGTGCAGACTCAGCAGGCCTACTTAGAGTAAGATACGGTGTTTTGTTACAGCTAACCTTGATTGCTGTAAATAGAGCTGAAAGCATTACCATGTTATCTTATGGTATTTCCTCTTGAAAGCTATAAGCATTTTCTCTTGAACTTGATGAGTCTTCATTTAGTTCCCAAACTCAGAATGCTTGCTCAAGTGCTAATACTGATTTAATGACTTCTGTCTTCATACGTTCTTTTTAGAAATGTATAATGCCTGCAAAGATGTTGAGGCTCCATCAAGTAATGTTAAGGCATTGGGGCTGCTGTGTGGGAAGGACGTCAAGGACTGCAATGCTACCAACTGGATTGAGTACATGTTTAATAAGGATAATGGACAAACTCCTTTCAGCATTATTCCTATCTTTTCAGGTAAAAAAAAAAAAAAAAATGAAGGGGAGAAAATAAGAATTGGCTGTGAATCTTCTGTCAGAGACTGTATGCAATAGTTAGTATGCTAACTCATTAAACGGCTGCCCAGCAATGACTATCTTGCAGTCAAGCTTTCAAAGCAATGTAACCTAAACTGAATCTTTTTTTTTTTGTTTTGCTTGAAAGTTGTAAGTCCTTTCTATTCAACTTATTACTGTAGGTGCCTAAAACTCGTTGAGACTGATCTTAGAAAACTGGGTAGTTTGTATTCTTTGGAAATCTAAGGCAGTACCCTGATCTTTCATGGTTTTTATAAGGAGGTTGTTCTATTCCTCAGCCTGAACAGATGGGGACAAGGGGTGCATGACAGCTTGTTGCTAGGGGTGGTAGGAGTGCTTGTTAGTTTTCCAGATTGAAGTGTTCTAAAAACATGACTACTAGGTATACATATCTAAGGAGTTAGTGCCTGCATGGAGGAAGGCAATAGTTTTATCTGCTATAGGACTGAGAAAAGCTACTGCTTATGAAAGGGACTTTCATGTAAAGCATTCATTCATTGAATTAGGAAGCTTGTATTGTAAATTTTTTTACCTGGTAGTAAACTGACTCTGCAATGTGTGACTTTGGTGTTTCATAGATGCTCCTGTCCGTGGAATGAATCCTATGAACAATGCTACCAAAGGCTGTAATGAGTCTGTGGATGATTCAACAGGACCGTGCAGCTGTCAAGACTGTTCAATTGTTTGTGGTCCAAAACCTCAGCCTCCTCCATTACCTGCTCCTTGGCTTTTATTTGGTTTGGATGCTGTGTATATCATCATGTGGATCTCTTACATGGGGTTTCTACTCATATTTTTTGCTCTAGTTTTTGGAGTCTGGTGTTACAGGTAAAACGCTTGAGATGTACAGCTCTGAAAGTAACTTGCTTTTTCTGTGAAAACTTTGCCTTGTACAGAATGCATATGCTTCTGGGATTACCCAGCCTGAAGTCATATTGTGTGGCAGATGCTTATGCTTGCAGGGGCTATTCTAATGCTTAAAAGTATGTTGTAGGAAGTGAATACAGAAGTTTTTAGCTGACATGAAACTTTCATATGTTGCCTAGCTCAGGACCAAGTAGGCTAATTTTCAACTTGTATAATATAGTTGTAGGAACTCAGCTCACAGTCACTGGGAGAGAGCAATATATATTGGTGGTCATGTGCAGTTGCAGCAGACTTGCATACTTGAGTTCATGCTTATGAAAATCTGAGGAAATGCATATGTTTGCTTCTCCTGATTGACATGAGGCTTTTGTACTAAGGAGTAAAGTCTCGCTTGAACTGTATCGATTTTTTGGATGGTATGAATTAAGATATCACAGAACTGCCTTCCAGAAGTGAATTAAGCTACAGTCACGCATCAAACTCTAGAAGCTGAGGGGCTTTACAAAAATTCCAGTGATGGAGAGGCCTGTTTGCTGCAGATGCTGTTTCATTAAACCCTCCATTACTCGTGGCACTGTTACATATGAAACAAAGTATTTGTATTCTACCCACCTTACTTTGTCAGGTCATGTTGGCTTCATAATTAACTTTCAGGAACTCAACTCATGATCCCTGGGAGACAGCAATATCAGATATTGGTGGCCACGTGCAGTTGTAGCAGACTAACTGGAATGTATGTTTAGACTAATGCTTGTACCAAAACAATTGCTGCCCTAATACAGATAATTGTTGGCTGCTTTTCTCTATCAGCGTGTTCTGAAAATACTGAGCTTCCCGTGATGATAGCATTTTGTAAAGTAATGTATAGCAAGCAGCTTCTCTGTGCTGCACAATGCTCTCTAGTAAGAAGAGAAGCATCTATGGTTATAAATGCTTTGGTCTGTACTAGCCATCCTGAGCAGTGGAAGCCTATTAATATTTCTTGATAGTGTTTTCCAGAAGTTTCAACTACCTAACATCCTTAAGTAGGGTTGTGGTTTTCAGTGCAATGTTAATACTGTTCAGTTATGACTAAGAATCTAAAGTTGCTGTGTATTAAGACTTGAATCTGTGTGGACAAGGACAAGTATGTGCAACAAACTTATGCCATGCTTAGTAGCCTTGTCTGGTAAACTTGTTAAACTGCATGGCTAACTAACTGAAATGGTGAGTGTTTGATATATCTGATTCATAGCCAAAAATACCTGTCCCTAATTTGGATGCCTATTGATGAGATTACTATGAAGAGAGTGTAGTGCTTATCTCCTGCTCTAGGTATTAGATAAGACCATAAGCAATATAGGTCAACTGTAAGTGCTCAGTGCCTTCATGACAGAAAAAGAATGCTTTTTCTTCTTGCTTTGCTTTGCCATTTTGTTAGCCTAAGTACATGTAACTTAAGCTGTTAATGAAGTCAGATTTTTCTAATGTGGATGTCTCTTGCTGGGGATCAAGCTCTCTTAATCCTTCTGAACAGATTACGGCCTTGTCGGCTGTCTTATGCTTTTCCAGCTTGGATTAGGAATACGTTCTCTGTGTGAAGTTTAGAACACCAGTAGCATTCACGGCAGAGAGAACCTCCTTAAAATGATTATAACAGAGTGATAACGTTAGCAGGACAACTCAGTCAACTTGACTGACTAGGGGTAGAAGGAATAAAATCCTATGCTTTCTGGGCAGGTCATATGCCCAATTTATTACTAGCATTGGAAACTATTTCAGCTGTACATATGCAAGGAATCTTGTGGAATTAGGGTAACACAGTCTTTTTTTCTCTTACAGGAGGCGGCATTTTGTCTCTGAGTATACACCAATTGACAGTAATGTAGCCTTTTCTGCGAACTCTCATCGTGATAATGGTACGTCTTGGATAAAAGCATCAGATTTATGAAAATTAGCTTAAATTCTTCTACTTCTGTGGGTAGACTTGAGACGTTTAGCTTTGCTAGCCCATATAATCCATTCCTAAAGTACTATATTTAAATTGTTTGGCCAGTATTGCTCTAGGTTTGCAATAATACTTAACTCTATTTGAGTGGGTGCCAGAAGCTCTTGCTGCACAGGCTGTGGGTGTAGTAATGCTGCTATGGAGTTCTAGAGTGCTTTGTATCTTCTTGCATTAGAAGAGGCAGTGTAATTATGAGCTGGCCTCTGGCCCTTGACCTCAGTCAAAGGTTAATCCCTGGATCTGACTGTCAGTGTAAACACTTCTTCCAGTGCTTACTACAGAGAGTAAAATCTTTACTGTTTCAGTGTGTTTCAAGAAAATGCTGTTGAACCGATTACTCAAACATTCCCTATTTACTTCTTACAGGGAAAATTACCTGTGGTGAGAGGCTTGGTGAAAGGTTTGAGAATGGCCTAAGGATGACATTTACATCATGGGGTGCTTTCTGTGTCAGAAATCCGCGCCCGGTTATCCTCTTCTCTGTGGTCTTTATTGCTATGTGCTGTTCAGGCTTTGTATATATTAAAGCAACTACAAACCCTGTAGATCTCTGGTCAGCTCCAAGCAGCCAAGCCCGCAAGGAGAAGGAGTACTTTGACAAACACTTTGGGCCTTTCTTTCGTACTGAGCAACTTATTATTCAAGCGCCAAACAGCCATCCAGACATCTATTCACCTTACCCATCAGGAGCAGATGTGCCTTTTGGACCTCCACTCAACAAAGATATTCTCCATCAGGTAACTGGGACTTCAAAAGCAAAAACCCAAACATTGCTAACAGGTGTAATTGTAAGGAGTTGTCTTCCATCTGTAAGGTGATGTGTCTAGCCAAACAGTCATTAGTTATCTCTAGATACATCAAAAATCATGCGATAAAATCCTTGTTTGCTATAATCCTTACTATAAAAGTTTTTTTTCTGAAAGGCTTGTCTCTTGTCTTCTGTTCAAGGTAAACTTGCAGGCTAATGCAGCAATTTTAATGTGAGCAGCAAAATAACAGTGACTTAGTTGTAAACTGCTGTTGACTTGCTCTTGCCTTCAGAAACTTCTAGAAATATAGTATACGCTTAAGAATAGCGAAAGAAAACATTTTTCTTATGAGATAGGACTTAGATTCAATTCTTTTCTTTTTCTCAGGTGCTTGATTTGCAAGATGCTATTGTGAACATAGCTGCGTCTTTTGACAATGAAACTGTTACGCTGAAAGACATTTGCTTGGCTCCTCTTGCTCCCTACAACAACAACTGCACTATATTGAGTGTACTCAACTACTTCCAAAACAGTCATTCTGTTCTAGATCACAGTGTGGGGGATGACTTCTTTGTCTATGCTGACTATCACACTCACTTCTTATATTGTGTTCGGTAAGCAGTATGATTGGGTGTTTTGTTTTTTTTTCAAAGAGTAGGCAAGCTGAATTCTTTTAAAACTGTAATTAAATTTAAAGCAGACGCAGCATAAGGGCAATACATGACTAGCAGTTTTATCTTATTTCCTTTTGGACGGTTGTAAAATGTCAGCTTCTTAGTGTTCTTGTCTGGTGGCGCTGTGCTTCACTTGCAAAGTGTAAGCTGATAATTATTGCTGATCATCTCTTTAGGGCTCCGGCATCACTGAATGACACAAGTTTGCTTCACGATCCTTGTTTAGGAGCATTTGGTGGACCTGTCTTTCCATGGCTGGTGTTAGGGGGATACAATGGTAAGTGACAAAACAGTGTTGCAGTTAAAATCTTCAGTACATTCTTGCTTGCTGTCTTTGGTGCTAAAGTTGCATTCTCATTGACATGACTGTTCAAAAGCACTCTTGAGAAACTTTGATTTTTGTTAAACTTCAACTAAGTAAGGATATTTTAACTGACCTTCTAGTAGATCAATGCTGAGAATGAAAGCAGACAACTCCAGAAGTGACAAATGTGAGCAGTCTAACTGAAACATGCTTGTCCTGCTGATCAGCATGTGAATGTTCAGTCTGCTTTGAGCCTGCTTGAGGATTTCTAGTCTCAAGAAACTAGATGTGAAGTATCTCAAGCTGACACACTAGGATGTGCATGTATTACTTCTGAGGTAGTTGCATCACTGATCTGAAAAAGCAGCTAAGAACAGGTAAAGATGTTAGCAAAGGAAGCTCTTTTATGACTACTCAAAAGCCAAAATTTTGTTCAAGCAACTTGTTTATCAAAGTGTGTTTAACTGGATATGTCAAATGTACAAAACAGCTATTAAAGTCAAGCACATGATTAACTGAAGATTGTTTTCTACATGCTTTGAGTAAATGCTAAGCGTGCAAGAGTACAATGTGGAGAACTACATCCAGTTTCTTACCATATTAAGTCATAAGCACTAGTTAAATAACAACACCTTGTCTAACCATGCAGCACTTCAATGCTGGGATACCATGAACGTGATAAGATAATGACTGATTACTTTTACAGTGCAAGCCAGAGTGCTTACCAACTCATTTCTATTTCAGTAACATCTTCGAGCATTCAGTGTGATTCAGTGGAATTACAGTGGTGGGATTGTTTTGGACAGTATGCCTTAAAACTTAATTACACCTGCCTATGCTAGAATGTAAGTTCAATTTTATAATGCCTGGTACTTTTTTCTATTCTGCAGGTGATAACTATAATAATGCTACTGCTCTTGTTATTACTCTTCCTGTTAATAACTACTACAATGACTCCAAGAAGATAATGAAAGCCCTGGCGTGGGAAAAGGAGTAAGTAGCCTTCTTGTATTCTGAAATGTATATAGAAATTAAAGCAACTTATAAATGCTTTGTATTTATAAGCAAACTGTACTGCAAACACCTGTACTGCACTGACAGTTTATTGGTATAACTACAGGGATGTTTTGAGAAGCAGTATAACACAGAAAGGACTGACTATTACTGGTCATAGGATTCATTTCATCTGATATATTTTATTTATTCTTTAAAGTATGACTGACTCTTCCCTTTTTTTTTTTAGGTTTATTAACTTTTTGAAGAACTATGATAATCCAAATTTGACTATATCATTTTCTGCTGAACGGAGCATTGAAGACGAAATCAATCGTGAAAGCAGGAGTGATGTCAGCACTGTTGTAATAAGCTATGTTGTAATGTTTGTGTATATCTCCATAGCTTTGGGACATATCCAGAGCTGGGGAAGGCTGCTGGTATGTTTATTGTTCTCATTTCTCTAAACCCTTTAGCTTTAAATAGCTTTCCTGATAGTTTTGCTGAACACTTGTGTTCCATCCTTGTCATAAAGCATTGAGTCCTCTTTGGTCAGGAGCTGAAGGAAGCATTGTCTTGTTATACTTGGCAACTCACTTGTGCTTTGTAGCCTCGACTAGATCTATTTTCATTTGGTATGTGTAATTAACTTCAACTTTTATGGCTTGTAGCTCCAGGTTTAAGTACTCTGGCTCTTCAAAAGAACCGGAGAAGTAAGCTTCTTACTAACTACATTCTACAAAAGAACTTATTTTTCTGCCTTTGCTGTAGTCTCTTTTGTGGTGATGCTGGTTTGGTTAACAGTCATTAAAACTTTTTCAGGTGGATTCAAAGATCTCCCTGGGCATTGCAGGCATCCTGATCGTCCTGAGCTCAGTGGCATGTTCCATAGGCATTTTCAGTTACTTTGGAGTTCCAGTGACACTGATTGTGGCAGAAGTTATTCCCTTCTTGGTGCTGGCTATTGGGGTGGACAACTTATTTATTATAGTCCAGACACTTCAGGTATGTATTATTTTGTGCAGTTTTTTAAATGTTTATTTCTTATTTTTTTTTGAATTGCGTTACTTTAGAGTAGAAAGTCTTCAGTGTTCAGCCCGGTGTGAGCAGCTCTAGATTCTCATTGGCTATCTAGTAGCCTGGAAGAAAGCCAAGGTTATATGTAATTGCTGTTCACCCTTCCCAAAATGAAGGTAGAAACCTTTACTCGTGCGTAGCCATTCATTGATACTAAACTTGTTTAATCTGGCTTCTAGTATGCATCTAAGGAGATATCAATGAATTTTTAACATCTCCCTTGGTTAGTTGTAGAACTTTTACACTATTTTATTATTTCAGTGCATTATGAGCAGTGATCATTCACTAAACTATATATGCTCACACCATCAACTTTTGACGATAATATTTAGTGGGTGGGTAATCTGCTTTCCAACTTAACAGGCTTGCTACTATGCTTAAAAAAATAAAAACCCTGGCACTGCTTCTGGCAAATGTGTAGTTTTGGCTGAAGCAGTGAATTTGCCAATTTGCCTCAAATGTAACTTAAAATATCGTGGTAAGGCAGTAAGTGTGGAAGCAAGGGAAGCGTTCATGTTGTACTTGTTCTATAAGCTGATTCTCTAATACATCTATTAATGCTGCATTGATAACTATGATAATCTGGGATATCTGGATATTTAAAGACATATTAAATAACTTACCAGGAATCGTGGAACTTAATATATTATTATCTCTCAAAACAGAGAGATGAGCGTCTTGAGGGTGAAACTCTTGATAAGCAGATTGGCAGAGTCCTGGGAGATGTGGCACCTAGCATGTTTCTCTCATCTTTTTCTGAGACCGTGGCATTCTTCTTAGGTAAGGCCCTTATCTTCAAACGTTATGGAAGTTGCATCATGCTTGCATATTGTAAGAATAACTGCAGAACTAAAACATAAACAGAGCAGAAGTTCTAGAGGAAGTTTTAGCTTCACTTTTTCATTGCTATAATCAAATCTAGCTGCTTCTCAGCTGGAGATGGCTCTAAGACTGGCACAGTGAGGTCACATTCTGTATGAAGAACTTGGCAGGTTCAGAATCAGGTATTCTTGATTAAAAGGCTGGAGCTTTGTACTGTACGGTCACTATGACTGAAAATTCGGTGCTGGAAATAAACCAAATATCAGACTGTGGTGCTTTCATTGCACTCAGTGATCTTTCTACTGCTTGCAAGAAAGATGCCCCTGTGATAGAATCTATTTGAGATTCACCCTCAGTGTGTTGGAGGCATATCTTAATGCTGGCCCCCTTCAAGTGTAAATCAGCCCTGTCTTACAGTGAGTTTGGTTTACATCTAATGTAATTTGCTATTTGCTCTCCAAGAGGAGAGGGAACTTACTTGTTAAACTGGCTCGCTTTCAGGGACACTGTCTACCATGCCAGCAGTCCGCACGTTCTCCCTGTTTGCTGGAATGGCTGTGCTCATAGATTTTATCCTTCAAGTCACCTGCTTTGTAAGTCTCCTGGGCTTGGATATTAGGCGCCAAGAGGTGAGTATAAATACGTCTGCAACTTCTGTGTGATAGGGATGTCTTCTGCAGAACTGTACTAAAACTGGCTTACTTTGCGATTCATTTCCAGAGGAATAGACTAGATATTCTGTGTTGCATCAAAGGCAGTGAAGAAATGAGGGGAGTCCAACGCTCCGAGAGCATCTTATTTCTGTTCTTCAAAAACCTCTATTCTCCATATTTGCTTAAGGATTGGATGAGACCAATAGTGGTATGTATACTGTATTTACAGTAAGCAGCCATCTAAACCTGAGCAAGAATGCTGTGTCTGAAAGGTCTATACTGAAGAAGTATCTTCAGTACAACAAAGCAAAATTCTAGCATTTCTTTTATTCCAGCATTAGTATTGGAATGAGATTTCATACCTGCAAGAAAGTACCTCTACAGTGTATTAATCCACAGTCTTACTGTTGCTGGACAACAATGTGACTCAGCTTGAAGTTACTGTGCTTATTCATAGTAGGCATTCAGCATATCTTTTGCTGCTGCCTTCTGTGTGTAAATTCTTCTTTAGGTTTTACTGCTGCTCTTTTACTGAGCCTGCAGAGCACACTTAAGCTAGAGCCTTTTTGTATTGGTATTGACTTAGTAAATTCTAGAACTCTATCGTTTGTTTTTACGCAGTTCTCACTTCCTGAATCTGCTTTCTTTGCAGATTGCCTTGTTTGTGGGTCTTCTGTCATTCAGTACAGCAGTGATACACAATGTAGAGATCGGACTCGATCAGTCTCTTTCAATGCCAGATGTAAGTCTTAAGACCATGTCTCTGCTCTTCAATTTGAAGCTGAAATTGAAGCTTAAAGTCTTGTGCTACCTCAAGATTATGTAACAGTAACTGAAAGCTTTCTCTTTAAGGATTCCTATGTAATGAATTACTTCAAACAGTTGGGCAAATACATGCATGCAGGTCCTCCTGTCTACTTTGTTCTAGAAGAAGGGCACAACTACACCTCTCTGGAAGGGCAAAACATGGTGTGTGGTGGAACGGGATGTAATAATGATTCACTTGTCCAGCAAGTCTTCAATGCTGCAGAAATTAGTAGCTAGTAAGTATTTCATGCCTTTCTCTGCATGGTTATAAGGAAGAGATGTAGCTGACCACTGTGTCTGTTTAGTTTAGATTCAGCTGTTGATTGTATAACTGGCACTATAGTACTCACTTTATACTGAGGTTTATGGTGGGGGGAAGGGAAGAAGCTGTGGCAGTCTCCTAGATGAGGCTGGATCCTGTCTGGACTGGTAGGATGTACTGAGTTACTTGGATTTGGAAGAGGACCTTGATGATCCTTCACGGAGGGATGAATCATGAAGTGTTGGAGGAAAAACTCATGAAAACCTCTCAGTGTAGTTGCACGTGGAAGTGAAACCTAGGAAAGCTTAGCTTCTAAATTTGGATAAACCAGCCTAACAAATCTGTAATGTTTTGCCATCTGTAAGTGGAAAGTGCATTTGAATCAAAGCAGTTAGTGTAAATGAAGGAAGTATCTTCTGAATTCATTTTGCTGTAGTTCAGAGGTTTTCTTTCTTCCTAATTAAATAAGAAGCCCTGCTTGACCAAAAAGGCAGTGAGAGCTGGGAGAGGATGCAACGTGAAGTGGGCAAGGGGTATTGGAGGGTTGCGGTTGGCTATGGACCTCAAAAGAAGTTCCTGCTGTTTTATAGCTGCTGTGTTAATAAACAAAACTAATTCTTAGGTGAGGTACTGGGGTAGGGGACTATGTGGTAAGCTGAGGAGCTTGGATCATAATGAGCTGAAAGAGAATAAATTAGCACAGAAAAAATCAAAGATGTTATGGAATGGAATATTACCAATGAGTATGTTATTTTGTTAGCACAAGGATAGGCTATGCCCCATCATCCTGGATTGATGACTATTTTGACTGGGTGAAGCCACAGTCATCCTGTTGCAGAGTCTACAATACCACGGGACAGTTCTGCAATGCTTCAGGTACTACCATTCATCTCATTGATAGGGCATTCACAAAATGTTTCATGGTATGAGTCAGGTGAATAGCTTTCCTTCATGTGAGTAGAAGCCTCTTGAGTTGCCCTCCAAATTGTTTGAACTGCTGTTTGAGTAAACTTAACTATTTTGTACTGGCATGCTGCTGGTTGAAGATATCTCACCTGGATGGTCAATGGGATTACTATTCCAAGAATGACTTCAATTGTTATGTGCTGTAATGAAACCAGCAAAAGCTTACTACCCATTTTTGTTCAGATCCTTCAGTTTGATATAATTCTTTGATATAATTCTGATGTAGATGATGCAGAAGTAAATAACGGTTGTCTTGTAGACCTTGTCTTAGTAGTAATAAAAAATACGTGTGACTTTGAATTTAATGCAGAATTGTGGGCCTGTTTGGTTGCATCTTCCATAAAAATGCTTTTTATGGACTTGTATTACTGCAAGTCAGAAGTTAGTAGTGTTAAGACGAAGAACATCTTAACCTGTTGTTGACCTCCAACCCTTTTTCTGTATTTCTGCAGTCACAGATCCATCCTGCACTCGTTGTCGACCACTGAGTCAAGAAGGCAAGCAAAGACCACAGGGTGAAGACTTCATGACATTTTTGCCAATGTTCTTGTCTGACAACCCTAATCCTAAATGTGGCAAAGGGTAAGAGCCATATTCCATATATCTATTGTAGACTGATGTCAAAGATGTTTGCTCTGGAAGATAATCAAGCCCAACCCCCCTGCTAAAGCAGGTTCCCTGCAATAGGTTGCACAGGTATGTGTCCAGAGAGGTCTTGAATATCTCCGTAGAAGGACACTCCACAACCCTTCTGGGCAACCTGTTCCAGTGCTCCTTCACCCTTAACATAAAGAAGTTCTTCTGCATTTTAGTATGGAAAGGCTACACTCAAGTTTTAGGCCATTGCTCTTTATCCTATTGCTTTACACCGCTGAGAAGAGCCTGGCTTCATCCATTTGCCTCCCACCTCCCTTTAGATATTATTAACATTAAGTAGACCCCCCCCCCCCCCCTCCACTAGGCCACAAAGACAGGAGATCCTTGTTTTTTTTTTTTTTTAATTGGTGAGCCTGGAACTGGACACCTGTATTCTAAATATGGCCTCACCAAGGCAGAGCAGAGCGGGAGGATCACCTTCCTTAACCTGCTGGCCATGTTCTTTTTAATGCACCCCAGGATACTGTTGGTGTTCATTGACATGTGAAATTCTGTTAATACAGAGGACATGCTGCATATAGCTCAGCTGTTGACTTGATAAAGAACAAAACTGATGTTGGGGCTACTTATTTTATGACGTACCATACTGTCCTGAAAAAATCATCTGACTATATTGATGCTATGAAGAAGGCTCGGGACATAGCAGACAACATCACTGAAACCATGGGCATCAAAGAGAAGAACTATCGTGTGTTTCCTTACAGGTATGCTTAAAACATCTTTGCAAGAAGTATGCTAAGGGGCATAATTAATTTGTACAGCCAAGTTACTGACTAATATCTTAGAAATCCAGGTTTTCTGTTTTGTCTAAGGAAGCCACAGATTGTAGGTGAAAATAATTTGTGTCCAGCACTATTTTTCTTCACTGTGATTGATAACTAACTTAAATCAAGAAGCTTGTCCTTCACTATAGCTCAAGCCTCAACTCAGGCCTCTTCTAGCTTCCATACTAGGCTTCTGTGGTTATACTAACTTAAGCAGATGTGTTGCCCTGAATAGTAGCAAGTTGTAATAGTGTACTGACTTCAAACTGCAGTTGAACTTTAGCTGGTGTTCCACAGGGGTGACGACTGACACTGGGATGCCAGTTCCCACTGGTGACTCTCATAACAAGGAAACTATCCTTATCACAGAAGCTAATCCAGTACGAGCATCTCCTCTGTAGTAGATGACTTTTGTAGTATATTTCTTGCTTCTATGAGTCAATGATTCTAGTTGGATAGCAGTTAAACAGCTCAAAATATTGCCAAGTTCTTAAAATCAGTAGAGATCTCCCTAGATTAAGCAATGCGGATCATGCAGTCGTGTCCGCTCCATTTAGCAGATATTGTTTTCAAGGTTCTTGTCTTCAGGTTTCTCTGGTCTTCAGACTTGCATACAAATGGAACATGACAGTAGATACTGACCACCTTAAGCAGCTTTGTTAAATATTCACTCAATGCTTTAAAGTACAATTTAAAGCACATCTATTAGCTATGATGGAATTGATACAAGGGCGATTAAGAACTGTTTTGAAGTCTGGAGTCCCTTCTTAATGGAAATAACATGGATTTGTGCAGAAACAGTTCTGTTCCTGGCAAGTAGGATGCCTAATTAAAGCATCTGTTCTTTCCACAGTGTGTTTTATGTCTTCTATGAACAATATTTGACAATTGTGAATGATGCCATCTTTAACCTCTGCATCTCCTTGGGATCGATATTTTTGGTGACAGCTGTGCTGCTTGGGTTTGAAGTATGGGCTGCTGTTGTGGTTACATTAACGATTGCTATGATAATTGTCAACATGTTTGGAGTGATGTGGCTCTGGGGCATCAGCTTGAATGCAGTTTCATTAGTAAATCTCGTCATGGTGAGTTAACAAGACGTTTGTTTCTGTTTCCAACTATTGAACAGTTATCAACATCACGACACTGAGTATTTCTCCACAAAACTCTGATGCACTTGAACCGTAGTAGAACTGTCTTAATCCTTCTAGATGGTCTGTAGAAATAGTTTGTCAAAGAAACCTAGTAGAAATACAGCAATCGAACTGTATGCTATACTGCATCTGTAACGCAGCTGTTGCTGTAGAACTGTTTAGGCTAAGTGCTGTTGAACATCTTCTGGAGGTGTATCCTTACCTTAGGCACGAACATGTGGTTAAGTATTAAGGCTTCTACTGTATTCATTCTTGCTCTGCAGAGCAGATCTGTGATGGGCTAGCATCAATGTTGATCCTAAGGAAGTGGATGAAATAACTTGGGCAGCAGGTCCCTTGGTGAAACACTGTAGAACTTAAATAATAGCTGAGTGCTGCCAGAGCTGCAGCTGAGCTTGCTTTCAGAAGTTCTTGACTGGTCTGAGAATGTTACAAGGAAGTAAACTTGTCCCATGTTACAACTACGCGTATATTCATGCCAGTCTACCTGCTGTATAAGTCGTGTTTGCCAGCTGTTAAGTGTTGTAAATGATTAATTTCCTCTTAAAGCATAATAATCCTTAACTTAAATGTTAAACTCCCTAACCTTTCGATATTCAATAGTGTGTGTGTGTGTGTGTGTGTGTGTGTGTGTGTGTGTGTGTATACTCACTGTAAAGCCATGCTATTGCAACTAGAGTCTAGAAACTGATTACCATATTCAGCATTTGCTGCTGAGTTTGGCTTCCTTCAACATGAAGCAACTTTTGAACTCTAAAAGCATTCCATGTTGTGATTTTTGTTCAATCAAATTGCCTGCTTAGTAACGCCTGGTGCTGTACAGCACTCAAAAGCCTTTTAATGACAAACTAATGCTGAATTTGTCACTTCCAATGGCAAGTTCAACCTTGGAAACTCACATAGAGCCCATACTTTTATAAAGAGTCTAGAGTTCTGAGATGTTCCCGTCAAAATGCTCATCTAAATGATACTCTAATGTGCATTTCTTCTGCCATCTAGAGCTGTGGCATTGCTGTGGAATTCTGCAGCCACGTGACGAGAGCATTCACTGTTAGTACTAAAGGCAGTAGAGTGGAGCGTGCAGAAGAAGCTCTGTCTCACATGGGCAGTTCAGTAAGTATCTGTCTACTGTATAGAGGGGAAAAGGAGTAGCTAAGTTGGAACTTTATGACTTGAGGATATTGACATAGTCTAAAGATTGCCTTGCTTCTTTATATATAAACTTATCAAAATTGCTGAAGATTCAACCTAAGCTTCTACAAGTAATAGGATTGATCAAGACCTGATTAACTTTATATTAGCCTGACATTAATACTACCTAGCATTAGAGAACAAAGCTAAAAGTTTGAGCTGAACTAGTAGAGTAATTGAGTTGTCCCACTGAAGTTGTATGTACTTCTCTACCAAATGCTTGGAGGTGACTGGGATGGGTCCTGAATAGGGGATGGCATTGGAGCTTTGAGAACAAGCAGACTACTGTTGTCTCAGGTAGTTTTAAGATAGCAACCTGGGTGTGGTTGGAACGAGTTGTTCTAGTGCTGGATATACTTGACCCAGGAAAGGAACTTCCCTGAAATGTGAGTCATTCAAGTTCAAGTAATGGCTGTATTTAGTATATAACTGCCTGAAGTCAAAATCAAACTAGAATGGTTGGGCTGCACAGATTATACCAGCTTGGCGCTATATTGAACCAAGCCTGTAGCATCAAGTTAGGGGTTAGGGGGTGGATGCTTCTGTTGAGTAGGGCTTTTAGTTCTAAAGATTAACAGGGAAGCTGGCACACTGTATCTGGGAACCTCAAATGACATAAGCATTTTCAGCAAAAACTGTTGTTTTCATATGTAAGTGATAACTGCTTTTTAATCAACAGGTCTTCAGTGGAATCACACTAACCAAGTTTGGAGGAATTGTAGTACTGGCTTTTTCCAAGTCTCAGATCTTCAAGATATTCTACTTCAGGATGTATCTAGCTATGGTTCTGCTGGGAGCAACGCATGGACTAATATTTCTTCCAGTTCTGCTTAGTTACATAGGTAAGATCTAACAGTGTACTCTAAAGTGCACTTAAAACAAACATATAGCAACCTATAGATACTTTCCTCTCACTAAATGAAAAGGATTGCACAATTAAAAGGCAGTACTTGAATCTGCCTCTGTCATGCACACAGACAGATCCTTTAGATTAAGAGGACCGACTGGCAGTATGCTGTTACAGTCATGTTAAACTGAAGCAACCAGTCTGTACAGTGTGCTTGCTCTGCACCACTGGTAATGGGGTTGTCTGCTTAGGCACATATGGCACAACTGTCAAACTTGGCAACAGGATGATGGGGGAAGCTACAAACCTGCTGTGGGAAGTGGTTCCATTTGTGAGTGATCTCATGTCACCATTGGGAAAACCTAAATGCTGTCTTCCTTGAATCTGGAAGCTCGTGTGTATGACTTTTTAACTCTCCCTCAGTAAGTCCAGCAAATGCTTGTCAGTCTTGTTAGCTATTGCTCTTGCTGCAGCTATTACCAGCTGAACACAAGCATTCAGCTGAAGACTTCTCAGTGGTAAGCTGAACAAAGAGGACTGAGGCCACAGACAGTTCCTGTGGGCAGCTGCTGACTGATATGCTGTAATGTTGAGACTTTACAATGATGCTGTTTTCTTTTGCTCAGGTCCATCAGTAAATAAAGCTAAAACTCGTGCTGCGCAGGAGAGGTCTAGAGGCACAGAACGAGAGAGACTCCTCTACTTCTAGTTTTTAACAGTGTTCAGTGGACTCTATGAACTGTGGCTTAGGCCCAACTCCTCTTAAGAACTGAAGCTCAGCAGCGTTCTATGACTATCACACTGTAAGCACCACCTGACTTGACTCCTGCACACATTCAACTAGGAGATAGCAGCTGCAGCTTTGGACACGGCTTTAAACTCAGGAAATGCTACGTGTGGCTCATGTAACAGTATTACTAAACCTAGATGTGTTAAGATTACTAAAACACTTCTGTTTTCAAGAGGTTGCGTCTCTTCTAGATACTTAAACCAGCTGCATTGCAAGTTGAACAGCTGTTTTGTATGAGAATGGACTGCTCAACCACTGACACTAATTTTAAATGCAGGTCAATGCAATTTTTGTCTCTATTTTTAGGGGGGAAGCCATCACAAGTTGTAATATTTTTTAGTACAATTTGCCAAAATGTCTTGTATATACTTTATTATAAAATAGCAATTTTGTAGTTCAAAAATCTACTTAAATGCAATAAATTAAGTTTATACATTCCAATGGGAGAGGCTTTCAGAACGTCGTGGGCTTCATAAGAGCTTGTTCTCCAAACACTTGTTTGAAGAAGGTGACGTGTTCCTCACAGTGCTCACCTAAGAGAGAAGAATAAAGCTAACATTAACAGGGGAATGGAGAAACTGAGAAGCAAGACAGCACAGCTTGAGTTGTCTTGTGGTAAAGCAGGTGTCCCATCCAGTTCCCAGATGTAAGCAGCAGACCTGTGCCCACGCAAGGTCTCTAGTCTCCAGGTTCAAGATGCTGAAATTGAATTCTGAGCCTAGCAGCTAACTCACGATTAACAAGATGTTGCTGGGACAGGCAGTTTTGCTTAGGTTTTAAAGCGAGAGGAATTGTAGCATAAACCAGGCCTTGCATGTCACAGTTCTGTTTGCACAGCTTGATCACGGTTCTGTTTGCACAGCTTGAATCATCCGTGTAGCTTCTTATTGCTTACCTGGTGTGAAACTTGGGTTGCCCCGTAATCGCTGATTTCTTTGCTCAAAGAATCTGAAAATAGTGTAGAAAAGCATCTCATCATCTGCTTGTTTTGCCGCGTCAAGGAATTTGCGGGCTGAAATGCTGTCATGTCCTCCAATACCCCTGATGAATCGCAAGGCAGCCAAAACTTGGTGTTTGGACAACAGAACTTCCACTATTTCATCATTTGCCGTGGAGAGTCTCTGTAAAATCAATCACAGCTCTAAGACTATGTTTCTAACAGATGAGTTAGATGCCAGCTTGTCACTTGAAGCTCAGTCAGGTAAGTCTAAGCCACACGTGACATGGAGATACTACAGTCTGAGATGCTTACTTTTAACATGTCCAGAGAGAGCTGATGTGCAGGAGGGTAAATGCTTTCCAGGGACAGCAATAGACAAGCCTAGAGCAAAAAGGGGAACAACACTGAAATTCCGAAGACTCCTCACCTCCATCACTGGCTTTTGGAAGCAACTTGCCTTACATACCAGAGGCTTCGAGTCACTGAGCACGTGATACTGCAGAAACTGATGGAGGGTGTAGAACAAGTTGTGTTGAACGAGGGTTTTGATGACCAGCTCATACAAGTAGTGCTGTGAATACAGGAAGACCGCCATCAAACGCGTGTCTCAGTACCAGTCTTCAGGTGTAGAAGGTGGGATTATGTCACAGGATTTAACACGTGACTAAGACTTGTTTGAAACTTCAAACAGCTTCAGAAAGAGAGGTGGTATAGTGGTGCTTCATGCATGTAAATGCTTTACCTGAACTGCAATCTGGAACTGGTTAAGAGAGCGAATGTATTCCATCAAGACAGCTATAGTGAACTTGTGAGGTGCTTCCTGGACAAGAGAAGAAGTATTAGCAGGAAAAGCCAGGGAAGTACAACCTACTGACAAGTTCTGCCCTCACCCAGATCAGGAAACAAGATCCTGCATGTAGTCTCACAGCAAACCTAGCAGAAGGTTTTATTTCCATCACAATTAACTTACCTTCTTCTCTGTAAATACAGATAAAACATGGGTGTACATGTCAGACTGGTCAATAACTGCCTGAGTGCGGACTGGCCGTTTCAGGAGTGGATTACTTCTGCTCTGGCCTGCTTCTACCACCTACAAGGAGAAAAGAAGTTAAGAATGCAGTATTTTTAGGAGTACAGTTGTGGTTAAATCTTGCCTACACTGAGTGTTTGCAATTGTAGCTCCCAGCTGAAAACATGTTTTGTTATTGAGAGAATTTGTATCCGTGAATTCACATCACTGGGTGCACTCTGTTCACAGCATGGACCTCTAAATTTAAAATAGCTTTTAAGCAACAGCTGTAGCTACTGCTGTGTATTTCAAATCTAGGAGATGAGCAGCCTTACTATATTGATGCAGGCCCACACCCTTAGTAGGATTTCAGCATAAGGTTGTACTACGTGAGTAGAATGTGCTCATTTGCCAGGAGTAATTCTGACAAAAAAGTGCTGCATATATTTTACTAATCTGTAGTAATAGTCTGTAGCTATTAAAATAGTCTCAAGATTCAAAGCTGCTTTTAGAACCCCTGCCCGATTTTAATATATGCTTGGGTCTGTAACTCGCCTTACTGGAGATGAACTGTGCAGCTCCTACTGTAGCAGAGTGTAGAACAAAGCTGTTATCCCCAAGCAGGGGACAACCTGCACCTTGCATAAGACTTTACTACTGCAAGCTTGAGGCTGCCTGGGACCGATCTGAGGGTAGGTCTGACTTTCCTAACTCACGAGCAGGTATTTTGGCTCTGCAATCACATAACCTGAAATTCAAATAGCATTAACCCTATATCTGTAAGCTGCTGTAGCTAACATGGTTTACCATTGTATAGCTTTGCTCAGCTTCCAAGTACTTCTTATATTCGTGATTCAGTTTGTCAAAAACAGTTGCAATCACAGGCAGTGATCCCCTTTCTGGCTCACTGAGCACTGAAAAGATAAAAAACAAAAAAAACCTATGAGGAGAAGTAATAAAAGGGGTTTAAAGTTACCTTTCCCAAACGGAGCTCTCTACTCTGTGCTAAACTTCAATGAGAGTTTGTTCAATATCAAATGTATTTTAACTAAACGGGGAGGGGGGAAGCTCAATTATTTAGTGTTGCTAATTGCTCTTTAGAATGATGACTGAAGGTAGTCCCATTATCTGCCATTCCAGAGTTACTTTCAGAGGTGAACCCCAATCGCAGAACAGTCCAGCTAACCTGTACAAGTATTTAGGAGGAGGCAGTGTTGCACATTCTGGATACGTAGACAAAGTGTTTTACACTTACTTTGAGAGCACACAGCTAGGATAACCATCTTGCATTCTTTCCTTTGGAGAAGGAAATCCATTAGTCTTCCTTTATCCAGCAAAAGGTTTACTACAGGCTCAAGTTTCACTTGAAGATTCCAGAGATAACCTTCATTCAAAGGAATAAAATCAATTTATGACCTCAGATAATACAGTTTAGATATCCCCATTTTCCATTTCAAAGGAGAACACACACAGCATGTTTGCCTAACTCAGTTCTAGAGCAGCGTTACCCCTGGAAAGATTTTAGTAAGGAAACGTTCATCCCCAGTTACCGCTGTGAAGGGCGGTCACTTTACCAGGTACAGCTGCTTAGGCCTTCTGTGTACTAAAGCTATAAAGCTGGAGGTTATAAACTCTGTAGGACAGAGGTAAGGTTTTGTTATCGTAACGCCACCTGAGCTCCGTTGTGGATTTATGATAGAAAATAATGCTGATCGCTGTCATTGTTTGGGTTGCTGAGCTGTGTACACACGGTCAAGGTCTCTCCTATTTCTCACACTGCTCTGACAGCACATAAGCTGAGGCTGCACAGGAGGGAGGGATCAGAGCAAGGGAGGGCAGCTGGCCCAAACTGACCAAAGGCATATCCCATACCCTGTGTCATGCTCAGCCATCAAAGCGGGGGGAGGAGAAAAGGAGGAGGAAGTGGGGACAGTCAGGGCTATGATATTTGTCTTCTCAAGTAAACATTTCCCATGCTTTTCCTAAAAATGCAATGGTGATGTTCTTGTTTTGCTCAGCTTGCACCTGCAGCTTTTGCTTTCACTACTGAACTGAATCTCAACCCCCAAGTTTTCTCACTTCAACACTGAGTCACTTTCCCATCCAGCTGGGGAACGGCTACCTGGGTTCATGCTGAGGTTAAACCACCTCTATGACCCCCCAGTTTACACTGAATTACAATAGAGTCAGACAGCTCACCTTCACTTGCACTGATGATGATATCAGGTTGAAAGACAATCCATGATGATGAATCTAATTATTAAGGTTCAATACCTTTCTTAACATTGATTCAGAACCACTGCTACTACGTTCAGTCACTGCACTAAAACAGAATTGGTTAACATACTTTCATTTACTGCCACAGCTGTACCTTTGCAAAGTCTTGAACCATCCCTTTGGAACTGTATTTGCTTTAATCTTTTCAGTATCTTACCCTGACATCTCTTACTGCTTCGCTATCTTAGGATATTGAATGCAGTATCCTTCATAGGAGCCTTTGCTATTTCCTCTTGAAGTGGTAGTTAGGCTTAATCGCTAAAGCTGGATTTAGCTCGTCAAGATCTCAAGTGCTGTCTTCTTCCAGGTGTGGAATGCAACTGCCATTTTAAGAGTATTTAAAGGATACAGAGTTTACAGGGAACAGGAGACTGGCTTGTCACAGAGGCTGGAACTGCAGAAAAATTAACAGCAGTTAAGAACAGCAGTACTTGGCAGCTCTTCTGTGCTACCAAACTACAAGCCCTGCACTTACACATCTAACAGTCCTACAGCATGCAGGCAGGAAAAGAAGTTATGTCTAGCTCTGCAGCTAAATATCTATAAAGAAAACTCGCTCGGCTGTAGCAGAAAGCAAAGATCTTTTAAAAAAGGCTTTTCTTTTTCCAAGCAAGTGAAATAATTCCCAATGAAGTATTCCATCTCTTAATACTGTGATTCCAAATGCAGAGGCTCGTATTTGCTTTATTTATGTATGTCATCATTTTTACTCCTTCAAAAAGCAAGGCTGCTTCTGCACTTTAATACAAACCTTTACCTCCAGGTTCAGCGCAGATACATTTAGTGACTTCAAAATTCAGATGCTGAAGAGTTTTTAAGGTACTGTCACCCCTATAGAAGACTTTTTCTTCTATACAGATGCTAGTAGAACTATGCTAGGACTGTTTCCAGCTAACATTTACTTTCAAGCTGGAAAATTATCTGCAACACATTTAGCACAGGAGGGGAGAAAGGCAAAGAAAGAAACTAAATATTGACATCCGAGCATTATTAGTAGCACTGACTCTAAGCTTGGACTGTCAGCCTTAGTTAAAGCTTAGGCCATAGGTCTGTGAAGTGCTTTGGAGTACACACCTTTTATAGCTGTGCTTAATGTGGAAGCTAAGAGGTACACAGCCAGCCTGCACAGCAACAGAGACTGAAAGGTCTTTGCTTTAACGCTTTCTGTAGTGTTAAACTATGGTAAATGTGCAGCTACAATAACAACTCCTACTTTTCTGTATAGACACAGATTTGGGACAAGAGTTTCTGCTCAGTTCCTTGTTATCTTCTTCCCTCCCTCGTTCTTTCCTAAATAGGTACAGTGGCAGTAAGCACTGTGGTATATCAGCTGTTGCATTGCAGTCTTGCTAACAGAACATTTGTATATTTATTACACAGTAGTTCTACCTGCTACGGGTACTTGATAGGGTTGTATTGACCGAGGCGGAAGAACAAACTGATGGATGGTAGTGGACCCATCAAAATCGCCTCTTAGCTTGATGTCAAATATGACTGAAGTCTGAAATTGAGAAGAAAAATTAGTTTTCACAAACATGAGTTCCCACTCATTTATTTACGTGTATTCTGATCGTTGTTCATGTTTCTATCTCGTGCTCTCCATGTGAATTTCACTGCTTCCTCACACTGAGGAAAATTCTATACCTTCCTGTGATACCCTCATGCTTGCACCACTCAGTCTGGTTCAACTTATCTCATCAGCATCTTCACCCAGTGTGGGTATCATTCTTAGGGAGAGCTTTGCATGGTGGAAATCAGCACTGATGTCAGTGCCAAAGAGACACAGTTAATTTGGCAGCCACCTACTCAGTGTGGCATTCGTTTCCTGTGTTCATACGGTCACGTCAATAGCCTGAGTGAAATGATGGAGAATTAGAGTTTACACTTGTGGGTTTACACTAATACAGTTCAATTATAATGCATACTAATGCTACATCAACTAGTCAGCCTAGCGATTTACACTAACCCAGTTCTTGAAGGAGCAGAGAAGATAATTCCAGAAGCCAAAGCCTTTCCATGCATTAAGCACAAAGCACTACTTAGACTTCCCACTGCTCAAGCTGGGCTATAGAGGCTGTGGACAAGTAAGTTTTACCTATACAAGCACATGCCTAAGGTCACACGTGTTCTTGAAAGTCTGCACAGATCTGGGCCTTCATATAAAAGAGCTGAAGCTTTTGTCCTATAAACTGATCATTCCAATTATTGTGATACAAGAAGTTCCTAGGATAAATAATTAAGTATCCACGTTATCTTTCTATGCTGCCTTAAAAAGCATACAGAGTGCAGCAGCAGAGTATCGCAGTAAAGTAATAAGAAATAAAAAGTACAAAAGAAACAGGCATTAGAAAAAGCCCCAGTGTTACCTACAACAAGGCAAAAGGATGCATTTGACTCTCTTAGCCTTACATTTGTTCTTCCTGTAAGTACTCTGGCTTTTGGCAAAGCTAACCCCACACAGAAGTATTCTCCAGAACTGACAGGTAGAGCTATTAAAATCTGTCCGTAACTTCTGAAAGTAAGACAAGAAAATGTAAGTAAATCAGACCTCAGTATCCTGATGATGTACTACCACCAAGTTATCCACAACGTTTAGGGCAAACTTTCCTGTTCTGTTCAGCTTTAAGATGTGTGTCTTCTTACAGGAGCCTTCTCTATGGAAACAGAGAAGAGCTGCTCAGTACACCCATTTAAAATAGAAAAGCAGAAGTCTCTTAGGCACGTGTGAGGTGTCACTCACGTTCTTCTCTCACCTTGGCAAGTGATAGAGGACTACTTCTGCTCCCGTACTATTGGAAGTCCTTGAGTGATGCCTCAGATAGAGAACGTAAAGCTGCCCATATCTAGTGAGACAACAGCATTAAAACATTATTTAAAATAAAGAGTGGTGAGAACGAGATGTCCTTTTAAAGCACAGGCTGAAAGCTTACTCTACCAGAATATTAAAACCACGTTTTATCCTAGATGAAAAGGTGTGAGACTACCTAAATCAAGCAATTAATTAAAAGTGAAACACTAAAACACGATATGATAAATCACAGCGTGCAGCCTAACGCTCATGCGCATCAGACATCCAAGGGCAACTTTACCAGCACATCAGTTCAGATATTAAACATTCAAGATATCTGTCCAAACCAGAAACAATTTCATGTAAGAGATCTCAGCTTTTCCTCCCCACTGTTCCTCAAGGGAGTCATTTAGACTTTGCTCGAGGCGGTAACTGAAGCTCCCTGAAGCAGCAGTACCGCTAAGAGGAAAAACAAATGCAACCCTGACTTCAGCATCCCCCAGCTGTCACCATTTCCCACAGAACAAGAAGGCTTGGCTAGTCAGATACGTACATTGTAGCCATAGCAATATCTCTTTCGGAAAGGCTGAGCTTGGAGGACTTGGGTGCTGCAGGAAGCTCTATTTCAAATTTTGAGAGCTTCGACATCGTCCCACTCTGTTGGAAAAACAACAACACAGAAATCCACTGTTAAGATGCCAAACTGGAAGGCCTGGGCCAACCCTTAACCGAATGTTATGTTAACAGCACCCCCGTGAGGTGAAGAGTGGTAATAGTCATAAAGAAAAAAAGACTGACACTTCTCCACAGGATACTTCTACTATTTCAACTTCAGCTTCAGTTAGCAAAGCATTTTAATGAAGTCAATCCAAATCTGTATGCTAACCCCATTTAAATTGGCCTGGAGATCTCAAACATAAGTTCTCCCACTTCCTCTCTCACAGCAAAACACGCAGTCCAGAACTTAAACAAATGCTACCGGGAAGGGGAAAGAGTCAGTAATTCTTACTAGTTACAGTCTACTTTCATTCCTGCTAAATCCAGAACGTGCATTACAGTGACAGAACGTCCCTGTTCCCATGCAATGTTTGCTCTCCCCCCTTTTCTTGTGGAATCTAAGCACAATTTCAGAGTTGCCAAAGCCCCGAGACTTTACTGAGCTCCACTCTTCAGCATAAGGTGTAAACACCTTAGGGTTGTTAGAGTTAGGGTAGTATGGTTAGGTTGCAGTTGGACGTGATGACCTTTAAGGTCTTTTCCAACCTGAGCAATTCTATGAACGCTACAGAAATTTCTCCTTTACCAGAGGTATATTTTCAATTATTTTAGTACAGTACTTCCTCAGAAACCATTACAGATCACCTCCTGAACACAGAATAAGTTCCTTAGCTACACCCTGGCACACACAGTATTAAGGAGAGGAAAGCACGACGTGAGTCCTTACAAAGAAAGCAGTGGGAAGAGGTTCTGCTGAGACACCTCAGAGAGCACCATTTCAGGACCCAGTAGAGACTATAAGAGATCAGTGCAAACCTGGAAACCCATCTGAATGTTTCTTTTAACAGCATTTCCTTGGACTACAGGGAAAACATCCTAAGCCCTTAAAAGAAGCAAAACAAAGCCCATAGTTCTGGCCTTCATTTTGCTAAATCACGTTACTGTACCATTAACTTAAAACAGATTCTAATTTTCACTGCTTTGTTTTTCCAAGCCAAAAGGACAAATATTTTTACTGTAACCTTAAGCGTTGTCCACAGGGAAGAGCACCAAGAGAAATAAATAGTGCTTCATAAGCACTCACATATGGAGAGTTACAGTTACAATCACAAGGGAAGGACCCTTAGTTTTTTCTTACTCATCACTACGGAGTGTAAATGCATATACTAGAAATAATAAATATCTTTCAAGGTATCTTTTTTCATATAAGTGTATGAGTTGTCAAGCATTACATCATTCACTCCCTCTTTCTCAAGACCAGCTGTCCAACATTAGCTGAGCACGCCTCTTTCCAAAGGGGTCGTGAGATAGAAGTGACAATTGTAAGCCATTCGCTGTGAACTAGCTTACAGATTCTTGCTTTGTCTCCTTTGCTTATCGTCATTAAGAGATGTGAACTCACGCAGCCCTCTTGGAAGAAATTCAGGAAAGCAATAGAATATCTGAGCGAAGGAGCAGCCTTACAAAGGAAGCACATAAAATGGAAAAAGCTTGGAATGCAATAATTTACCTTGAAATAGAACGGCTGCAGGACATTGCCAAGGACAGTGGTTGACAAAAGAATAACAGAGCTCTCTGGACAGTACATGTACCAGTTGACGTTGATACTCTGATTCTTCAGAAGTTTTAAACTTCGTTTCTCTGGTAATACCTGGAAGCACAAGATGCTACCATTATATTACTCCTGGATTCCAACAGCGTAAGTAGCACACAGCTATGGAGGAAGTTCACAATATCCCTTATCACGAATGCCAGAAGGGGCTGTTTATTCATCAGAGTTCTCCAAAAACACAGGCAAAGGTAATGAAACACAGAGGAGCTCAGACAAAGGGCTGATATCAAAAGGAAGCTGCCAATATGCAGAAGGATAATCGCTACCTTAATCAACGTTTGTTCTCTGCTACGTTTTTGAGCACGCACAAATCCCTCCCACTGCTGATGTGCTTTGCATGAAGTAGTACCTCACAATGAATGTATATATTCCTTTCCACACAAGTCAAGAGCATCTCTTCATATGGAGTTCTCAACGCTTAATTCAGTACTCCTTCATCTTTGGATCTTTGTTAGCTGTGCTAAATAACTTGTTAAGTTTCCCCCGGCCCCCAAAAAAGTATTCATCGCAGTCTAAATAGAAGAGCAGAACAACAACAACAAAAGACATACCTTTTCTGAACTTGAGAGCTAGAAGAGCAGAATTCAGAGATACTGGCAAAAGTACATCTGTCCTACAGGAGTTATTTGTATTACCTGATAGAATTCAATTCCTTGATCTGTGATGAAAACAATTTCGGTAGAGCTTGTCCAGCAGAATCCTAGAATATTGGCATTCTTCATCTTTTAACAAACAAGCAAACAAACAATCTTTTACTTGGGAAATTAACTATTCAGATAAGCTAACATTATTAAATGAACATGAGATCAAAGGCTATTTGGCTATCCAGCCCCTGGAGTTAATGCATTTGGCAGCTAAATTCCCTGTATGCATCTGAAACTTTTGTAGAAGACTCCCAAAACGGCTCATGAACACAACTGCCACACTGCATCAATTTTGGTAGCTCGTAAGATTTACACGCTTATTATACAGCCTGTTTGATTTCTACCCCCTGAACACAACCGAGCTTTCTGGTTCAAACCATCCTGACCAGTTCAGCCAATTCCTGGCAAGAAAAGCCTGTTCCTTCCAAGCAATGAGAAACAAAGTGGAAATACTTCCCATGACCTCACTCAGAACTCTACCACAAATGTTTTGCTAGAACAGTTCACTTAAATGCACAATCCCAAACAGTGAACCAGAGAGGGAGTCCACGGGAATTAAAGAATCTTCACAAATGGCAATGTTTAAAAAAATTAAATTAGCCTTACGTTACCCCAAACTCTGACTTCTCTTCATTAAAGATTGGGAAGTACCAAACAAAGACAATGATACACTAACCATTAAAAATTACCTAACAGTGTGTAAACTACTAACAGTTTACTATCACCCATCAGTGAAATCCGGGCAAGAGATCCCAATTAACATATCAGACATCAGCAGAACTACTGTTGGCTGTTTGTTCAGAATCAGCACTCATCTCCTCCCCGGACCTCAACATTTGTTGCCCCCACAGCATTTCCAGTCCCTTCCAGGAAAGAATTAAAGTGCCTGATTCACAAAGAGTGTTTTTGTGGTATTGTCATCTGTTGGTTTACCTCAATTTACATCAACAGCAGTGACTGCACCTCGTTTATTCCACAGTAGTGTTTTGGAAGGTATCTCCTTAGTTCTCTCAGACAACAGAGGCCACCAGCGTAACTAGCATTAGAGTTTCACCCCCAGCATATGAGCTTTGGAGGTTTACTTCACTTACCTTACATTCCTGTGTATATTCTATCTGAGCGCTGTCTGGAATAAAATTCAAGAAATCCTGCAACAATACACATGGAGCACATTCACCATTACTAAGCATTGGATATTACAGATACAAGATAACACATATTAGCTAACCAAATAATTTCAGGTAAGATAAGCAGAACTAAGCTTGACTTACTACATTCTACTTCACCACAGCCAGAATTTTTTTTTGTAGCTGTCAGCTCCACCCACCCCACCTTTCTTAAGCGATGACACTCACGCAACAATAATGTTGCTTGGCAGCTGCTCAGCCCCAGGGTTAGGGAAGAATTTTCACTACAGCTGCTGACAGCCAACAGAACTCTCTCTCTTCTCAGAGGCCCCTACTCTGATACTTGAAGTACCAGAGCTTCAGCTCCAATGCCCTCCCTGCCTGCAGGGTGTAGGAGTCTTACCACACTCTTTGATGTTCTCTGCACAGCGAGTATCTTGTTTCCCAAGGAAAACTTGATGCACTTCACTTCCCCTTTGTCTTCCATTCTATGGAGGAAGTATAAGAAGTTATGGAAATACTGTCTAAAATAGTCTGTTACAGAATTCTGTAATACACCCTCTAAAAGAGGATGAGAGGAAATAAAGCGTAATATTCAAGCCCGTGTTCTCAATTCAGTCCTAATGCTTCCAAGTCCTGTAACACTCACTGACATCCACTCATCAGCTCCTTTATGACCAGCACTGCTGCTAATGGACCCAAATCCACTCGCTTCCCCACTAGGATACATCCCCTAGAGGTATTTCTGAAGTCAAAGGGCAGAGTGAGGCTGTTTTCACACCATTAGGAAAACAGTATAAATATAAAGCAATTCTTACCAAACCAGAGTTAGTACAATTGGCACGACTGAGGGAATTTTACTTCCAGTGTGCACTACTAAGTCCACACAAACAGAGAGCTGCACAGGCAGGCAGACAAGTTGTGGAACCCTCTGGAGCTCACTGAGTAATTTCATCTCTACCAGGATTTGAGATAAGGGAGTCAGATAAAGCAGCCAGAACTGGCAACTTTCAGGACGGGGCCCAAAAAATACCTGACATCACAGTAAACAAATTGCTTCAAACATATCTGGGTTTAAGCAGCTTTTCATTAACAAACGGACAGCAAAGGACAAAGAGCTATCCCTTTTAGCACAGGTATTTATAGAACAGTTATCTAGAGATAAAACACTGCTGTCAGATTCTGTAGAGGAAAACAAAAAACAAACAGGAAAAAAAAAAAAAAACCTTCCAGCAAGAAATGTAAAATGTAAAAGAAAGCAAAGTAGATTAAAAAAGAAGCAGAAATCACTAAATCCACTATTAGAAAATACTGTGCTTGAATCGCAGGCATGAAATTTGGAAGCCTTGGGTTCCCTCTACTTTAAAGTTGACTTCATGTTGACTTGGTAAACCGGATCCTTGGAAAAGTCACAGCTGCTGGAGGAATCACAAGGTTGAATCCCCACACTCTCACATTTATAGCATGTTTCATAGAATCATAGAATCGCTAAGGTTGGAAAAGACCCACAGGATCATTCAGTCCAACCATTCGCCCATCGCCAATGGTTGCCATTAAACCATGTCCCTCAACACAACGTCCAGACGTTAAACATCTCCAGGCTCGGTGACTCCACCACCTCTCTGGGCAGCCCATTCCAGTGCCTGACCACCCTTTCAGAGAAGCAGTATTTCCTAACGTCCAGCCTGAACCTTCCCTGGCGCAGCTTGAAGCCATTCCCTCTAGTCCTATCACTAGTCACACGAGAGAAGAGGCCGACCCCCAGCACACTACAACCTCCCTTCAGGTAGTTATAGAGAGCAATAAGGTCTTCCCTGAGCCTTCTCTTCTTTAGACTGAACAATCCCAGCTCCTTCAGGTGCTCCTCATAAGGCCTGTGCTCCAGATCCGTCACCAGCCTTGTTGCCCTCCTCTGGACAATGTTTTAATGAAATACTGCTGTTATAGGAAGAGCCACAGCTTAATGACTTTCAGAAGACTACAGAGTCACAAGAGAAAAGCACGCCAGCTTAACTGCAAGAAGATTAAGTCTGCTCACAACTACTCACATGTTCTATGCCAGAGACGCAGTAATAGATGAGGGCTAAGCGTCACATAATGTTATGACTGCAGAATACCGCCCTCAGACAACAAAGGCGAAGATGCCTTACCTGAATGAAATGGAGTTTCTATCCTCCAAACCTTTAACAACAACTCCTGTAGCTCCACCAGATCGAACAGCAAAAACCTATTAATAAAATAAATATATATTAACAACAACAACAACAAAATCAATTCTTTCCTCTGAAAATTCAAGTTCATAATAATACTTGAACCACCAGCAAGATAAAATAGTAGAAGTTGTATCGCCTTTTTTGGTTTGCTCTGTATATTCTTATTTTCCTAATTCAGGCATTAGTAGAAACATCTGAGACATGAGATAAGCCCGTAAGCACTGCTTCAGGAAAACAGCTCAGGGACCAGGAAGTGAAGAGGTACAACTCACTGACTCAGAAAGTTTATCGTGTCAGAACACATTCTTAGATAGGAAGAGCTCAACAGTAACCCACGGTTTTGCCTGTACGTAAGATGTTTCAGCTGACTTGCATTAATCATCTCAAGAATTCCTTATTATAACTACACATATGTTTATATGAAGCCTACTAGAGAAGTTATGCTGTTAGAGAATTGGGAAGTCACACAGAAGCAGCAGACACACAGATCAGGTCTCAGACTAATCAATACATTGTTTTGCTAATGCCCAATGCTAGCGGTGCAGTAAGCTCAAGCAGGAATACAGACTTCAAGGCTATAAACTGCACGCAAATCCTTAGCCTTGGCAAATTCTGATTTGAAATACTCTTAATATTGATGCTGATAGAAAACTAAGGCAATTTTCTCTTAACCTCTGTGATGGAAAGACAGCAAGGACTGATATCTCAGCAGGGTTTCCACAAGGGGAAACCACCACTGAAATTGCTGGCTGGAGAGGATTTAGAGGCACACTGGTAATTAAACCACTTTAGACTACCAAGAAACTGTGCAGAAGTAGATTTACAATTGAAAATAACTTTCGAGTGAGCTCTAAACAACCAGATTCTGTGCAGCTTTACCACATCCACACGAGGATACAATGCCTCCAAACAAGCACGTGTAAGCGCCCATATTTCAACCAGTCCTCAAAATAAAAGGAAAGGAGTGAGATTTGTAAAGGACACCAATCTCTCTAAATGCTCAACAGCAGCATGACACAAATGCCAGAAATACTCTCTCTCTCTCTTCAAATGTGATCACAGAATCACAGGGGTTGGAAGGGACCTTTGGGATCATCTAGTCCAAGCGCCCTGCAGAGCAGGCTCCCTACAGCAGGTTTCACAGGAAAGCATCCAGACAAGTCTTGAGTATCTCCAGAGAAGGAGATTCCACAAACTGCCACTTCTATGGGGAAGAAAGCATGAACGCTTCAATGCCGTGAATGCTGTACAGCATGGTTACAGAAGCCAGACAGCTGATGGCACCCACATCAATCCAAGCACCGTGACATCCCCTGTAGCCAGGCTGAGCTGACTACACAGAATCCCACAGGGGTATTAATGAGAAAGGCATTTCAAAGAGCTAATGCTGAGAAATGTAAAACAAATGCATCTGTTCTGTTCAGAGCCGAGAATAAAGCCACAGATACCGTTATTTATTAACACACTGAGCTCTACAAATAGAAAAATTCAGTTTATTTACTGACGCTGCAGACCTCCAGAAGGACCTCGTGACAGTGACAGCAGGGACAACAACAAGGCAGGTGACATCCAGCACAACAAATGTATACAGGCGCATTTGGGAAAGGCTCAGCGGCTCATGCAGTGAGGTGACAGGTGCCACGCAGCCCTCCAGCAGCACACTGTCACACCGTGCCAGAGCCACGAGAGCAGGATGATGAGCCAAATGCTTAGCACGCAGAACCCGAGAATAGCTTGGCTTGGAAGGGACCTTAAAGCCCACCCATCTTCAGCTACCTGGTGGGTGGGCAGGGCTGCCACCCCTCAGCTCAGCTGCCCAGGGCCCCATCCAACTTGGCCTCGAGCACCTCCAGGGATGGGGCACCACAGCTTCTCCGGGCAGCCGTGCCAGCGCCTCGCAAGTGAAGAAAAACGAAGCGCAGAGCCTGGTAGGCGAAGAGAGCCGCAGGGAAGCAGCCCCGCGGCCTGCTCAGGCCCGCAGCGGGAAGGCTCAGGGCCCCAGGGACGAGCAGAGCCCACAGAGCCGCGGGCCACCGCCAGCACCCGCCGGCCGCTGCCTCTGGCCCCAGAGCCGCCGGCGCCCGGAAGGCGGAGGCCCTCTCTGAGGCAAAGCCGGCGCCGCACCCACCTGCTTGTTGGCCTCATCAAAGAAGACGCAGTTGACGGGGTTGGCCTTCTCGAAGTGCACGGGCCGCGCGCACAGCGCCAGGTAGCAGCCATCCTCGCCGCCGCCGCCGCCGCCGCCATCATCTCCTCCTCCTCCTCCTCCTCCTCCTCCCGCTCCCTCCGGCGGCGCCGCTTCCTCTCCCGGCGGCGGCGCCTCGCGGCTCATGGCGACAGCGGCGGCTCGCGGCGCCAACGGTGCCCAACGCACCTCCCGGCAGCGGCCGCTTCCTGTTTACACTCCCTCCTCACGTGACGCGGGAGCGGCAAGCCTTAAAGGCGTAGGGCGCACAGGCCGCGGCGGGAGGCGCCCGGTGACCGCCGCGGCCTCGCCGTGAGGGGAAGAGGAGCAGGGCGGTGCCAGCACTGGGGAGCCCGCCCACTCGGGGAGCCCCGCCCTTCAGCCTCTCCCTTCGCAGCCCGGCCCCACCCCCGACAGAGGAACAGAGGGAGCCCACAGCAGCGGTGGGGAGGAGACGTTCTTCCAAAGTACTTTGAAGTTCAGCATTAAGCGCTTTGTCTTATCCTAACTGCAATACAAATCTATTTTACAAAGAAACTAAAAGCGACAGAAACAAGGGAGGCTTCTATTTAAGTGCAAGAAACTCCAAAATGACCCCTTGACTTCCAATGATTGCTGCTTTCTCCTCACATGTGTAACATCCACACCACTCCACCACCCTTCCTTGACAAGAGTGCTGCAATGGAGTAGCAGCTGCTCTGCAGAATGTTTTGCTGAGAAATGCTAGAAGGACCAAAACTTTTAATGAGCCTGAAATCAGAATTATTTGAGTTGAGGGGACCCTTGAAGGCCATCTGGTCCCACGCCCCAGCAACGAACAAGGAAACCTACAGCTGCATCAGGTTGCTCAGAGCCGCATCCAACCTGACCTGGAGTGTGTTCAGTGATGGGGCATCCACCACCTCTCTGGGCACACTGTCCCAGTGCCTCACCACCCTTATTGTAAGAAACTTCTTCCTCCTATCCTTTCTAAATCTCTCATCTGGCTACGATATAGGACTGTTTTTCTTTTTAAAAGCCTTATCCTCTGCATGCCTTGGGTTGGGTTATACTTGACAACAGCAGCATTCACTCTTTCTGAAGGCGTTAGCTGTAGCACTTCATGTCAGTACTCATTCTATTCTTTCCCCGAGGCCCCTCTTTTGGGCAACTTTTTCACTAAGGGATGAGGAATGGACTCTACAAGTCATAAACCGCTTTACCAAGAACAAGGGGTGGAAGCAAGATGATTGTCCAATTCAAAGCACTGAGGACCAGGGATGGCTAGTACAATGCAAAGAAGCACACAAGAATACCACTGCAAGATCTTCAGTTTTTACTTTGCCACCACTCCTCCAATTAATAAAAACAAAACCAAATCACTTCCACAGTACACTGGGAGAATGTCACACAGCGCCATTATATTTTGCTTGATAAAGAGCAGCATCAGAAACTGCAATCAGAGTTTGAAAAGTTGATCAGAAATTCTTAATTCTAAACCACTTCACTAGATCAGGCCATCTTTAAATGTGCTGCAGAGAAACACTGCTGGTCTTATAAAACTTGATAAAAGAGAAGACTGACATTAAGAATAAAAGCATGAAAGAAATTTTCGACTTACAATCAGAAAGCTTCATTTAAAAGTAATTCAGTATTTAGTTTTCAGAGTATACGATTCCAGAGTATATGATTCTCTTCTAGATGAATTAGGAGGTTTGGTGCTCTACTCAGATTTTCAGTGGAGATGCAAGATTATACAGGTTTCTGTTGTTGTTTTCTTTTTTAATTTGCACCAAGTTCTTTAATTACTTGTTGTTTTTAAGACCAAAGGTAACTGAACTTACTTTAAGCAACTTGGATTTCCCAGCATGCCAGAGAAGTCCTCTGCTGGTTAAGACCCATTTCTTGTAATATCTAACTGTATTTACTGAGACAGTTAGAGCCACATTCCATGTACTTTAAGTGAAAAAAGTTTAGGTTTTCCACATCTAAAGACATTATTTTGTTAAATTAACAGTTTAATTATTTCAGCACACAGTTTAACTTCTGGTTTTGGACGAGGTGAAGACGGGAGAGATGCTCATCGACATTTTTTCATCTACAATTTTCAAGTAGTTTTACAACTAGCAATAGGGAAAAAGACTCTCCTAGTGTGCTTCTTCAGTAAATGACTGTGATGTGTAACTTTCGGGAGAAAAAAAAACCCAACACTAAAACAAAAGCTCTGAATCATGCAAAATATGACCGCCACAGCTATATCAGCCTAGTGTGAGCAGACAATTGGCGATGCTGTCAGACCATCCCCAGAAGTAGTGACATTCCATCCTCCCAGTGCCAGCCTGATGCGTGGGCCAAGTTAAAAACAAAGCAAACAAAAAGAAAAAACACACTGAGCCATCACCGTACGCTCACTGTGTTTTCCATTTTGGCAATCCCAGTCAACCACTCTCTCAACATTGGCAGTTGACATTTATCACTGCACCAACAAAGTCAGTAGCAGCAAGTTTGTGTTGTTGTTGTTGTTTTTAAAGCAGCTACACACCCAGTGCTATTCATTATATATAGGTGGGTCTCCATCAGTTGAAAACGTGGACACCTTCTTTCCATGATTCTGCACGTGATCTTCATTCATCTTCTCCAAGGCTTCAATCTAGAGAGACAAAAAATAAACTCATGTTGAAATTAGAAAGCCATTTTTGTTCTAGAATCTTGCTAAATAGTATTAAAAATGTATATTTAGATGACTGATCAGGTAGACACAACATTTATTCTGTCTCATATACATGCCATATGCTTTAGGAACAGCTCAAAACATCTGTTCTCAGAAAGGTAATCAAAGGAATAGCACTTCCTCACAGCTTCAACTCATGCATTTCAGTTGTATGGTATGCAGTAAAGACAGGGGGATTCTTAAGACTAGAGCTGTATTTAACAAAGTACATAAGCACCTATTTCTCCACTGCTAATCATATCTGCTGCAATTCAGCACTGGAGAAATTATTCCCTGTAATATTAAGGTTACAAATCCACCATAATCACTGTCAGTGGTGAAAGCAGAAGAAGTTTAATACTTTTTTTTTTAAAAACAATCAAAGTAACACAGTAGCATAGCTTATTTTATTCTTCAGGTTACATTTGGACTACTTTCTCTTGTACTCCATGGGAGGTACTTTTACTCACTCCAGTCTAAAGCTTAAGGATGGACAGCTCAATTTCACCGATGCATAAACAGCAATTAGTCTTTCCCAGAAAAGCCATAGGTAAAAAGAGATGACAAGCCTCCTACATACCAACGCTCACAGTGCAGTCAGTGAGACAATTTCCCCCTTGTCCCCTTAATAAAATCAATCAGTAACTTAATCTTGGAACAGCCTAAGAAATTCTCATTACTATTTTGCTCCCTTCATCAGTTGAAGGACTTGCACCATAAGTTAAATGCTCCAACCTGTTTATCCTGGACAAGCATAAACCTGCAAAGTTATCAAGATTCAAGTACAATTGCTATGTAGCCTTAATTTAATCAGTATATAGGGAATTTTTGGTAACTTATAAGTGCCTGTGAACAGGATGCATCCCCTGAGGAGTGATAACCCCAATTTAACAGTTAAAAGTGAAAGGTGACCACAGATTCTTAGTCTATATTTAGATTACCATGATTTCATACGTCTAATGTTAGGCTTGAAGATTGAAAATGCAAGCCTATCATCTTTAAAGAGAGTTTAAATTTAAAGTATTAAAAATAAGCAGTAATTTATTCATTTCAGCAAAGCTTATTCTAAGAAAGGAAAGCTGTAAGACAACAACAGTATCTTTTAAATGCAAATAGATCACTAAATATTTCCCTTAGCACTGGAAAGAGCAGTTATGCACAAGGACCTTTCACATTCATCAGGAATAGGGTGGAAAGGTCTGTCAGAGCTTCTGAAAACTGTTTCTATGAGGAAATAATGTTTAAAAGAGAGGTGCAAAATGATTTTTATTCACGTTAGTTTTACTCACATTAACCATACAAAGTAAACTTGGAAAGTTAAGTACTGCAATGGCTACAAGCTAACCAAATTGAAGTGTTAAACAGAAAGTTATACCTCTGCTTGGAAGTCTACTTCGTTTTCAGCTGTAATATTTAAACCTGAGACAGCATTGAAGAGTTCACGTTCATTAAGTGCCTCTACCACACCTCCTTTCTGGAAGAACTACATAAAATAAAAAGCAGACATTAAACACTTCAGAAAAAACAAAATATTTCTCTTTCTAAAATTATAACTTGTGGAGAAGTTTTTAGACAAAATGATGTTTTTGCTTTTGCTGACCTACAGGTAACAACTGAGGGAAGTTTTAAATCCACCAGTACTGTTCTATTCTTCCCCAGATTTTGACTTTCAGACAAGAAGGCCATCAGCACTGACATCATGCAAGAGTAATCTTACACAAATTTAGCCACAATTATTTCGTGGAGTTACATTGATTTTTAATTAATTCTCAATTCCATTGTTGCTGTTGTATCAGACATCCTTTGGAACAGAGGACTGTCAGCTGAAGAGGTCCTACCTGTGAAACATTCCTACAGTCTCTGAACAAAAATTCAAGTCCATGAGGATGAGTTGGCTCCACAGACTGACTGACATCAATAAGCCAAACCTGTAAGCAGAGACAGCAATTCACTTTGCTTTAACATTTCATGGTAGATGAAATCTTTTCTCCCTACATCATTAAAAATATGCTCACCTTTCCATCGTGCCAAAGCATGTTGTATTCACTCAGATCAGCGTGGACCAGATTACACTCTTTATACAACTGTTGCATCATCTGCAAGGAACCAAATCAGTGAACAAAGCGTGCTAAATTCCAAATAAATAACAGTTGCACAACTGTAACACAACGAAGTGTTTCCCACCCACACAATTTATATAATTTCTTCTTAGCCTTCAGTAACATTTCACAGGGAATTGCAGTTTTGGTGAAACGCCAGCAAATTAAGCTTTTACCACTGACCTTTGTCAAGTCAGTCTGGTAAACTCACATCAGCTCTGCCAGCAGTCTGAGCACGTTAGACAGATGAACACATTCTCTAAATGTATCTGTCACTCTTGCCCAATCACACAGGGAAAAGAAGGCCCAGATTTAGAATCCTAATTAGTATTGATACTCTGCTCATTGAAAAGAGGGTTGTGTTGCTCTACCAGTCTCAAAATTTGACATACACATTGTTCATAGTACCAAACTGCTGTTGGTTTTTGCTTGCTTTTATGAATATGGGAGACTAATAGAAAGCAGACGTTTAGAAGGTACATGTCTGAACCATATACAGTGGAACACATGCCATATTCTAATTCATTCTCTGATTTCTACACTAGTTTTCAAAAAGAGGTTGGTTCACTACCAGATTAATGATTAATTATTATCAACTAAGTGCTTTGTAAACCCAGAAAGACAGAGAACTTCCTAAACCAAACACTGCTTCTATAAAAGGAGGAGTACTTGCTCATAAGTTCTCTGTTGCAAAATACTCTGTCACCAGATTTCAGCATGTCTTCTATTCAGATTATTTTTTCTAGTGCTTCATTTCTTATTTATTCTAAAGTAACTCATTAATCAGCAGCAAAACAAGCCTTTGGACTCCATACTTGGAAACTGATCCAAGCATCCTAGAAGGTAAATAAATGCTGATTTGTCCTTTAAGTCATTCAATAAAAGTAAATGCCACTACAGCATTGCCTTACATTAAGAACTTGATAGTAGGCCTTTTTCATATCTTCACTGTTAAGTTTCACATCTTTTAGTTTAGGTGCTGGGACTTGATCCTGGCCAATGAAAGACATAACCAAGACGTGTTTCTTAAGGATAACCACTTGGGGACAAGGAATTCCTGCATTTTGCATTCTGTGGATAAAAACAAATAAATACTGATTAAGAAAAAAGCCATAACAATAAAAAAACAACAGTCTCATTACTGCTTGTTCATTTCCAAGCTGCATGCGAGAGATCTGATCCAGAAGTAAACAGACTTTGAAACAGACAGGATTGTTAATTGATTATATATTTTCCTCCCCCTCTACATTTCACTTAGGACTCTAAAGTCTGAGTTATCCAAAGCGTGCCTAAAAATGCTAATGGAAAACTAATTATTTCTACAGCTAGAGGCTGTTAACTTCGTAGGCTTATAAATTCTACTGCTAAATCCCCAAAGATGCTCTTAATTCATTAAGCTGTAAAAAACCAGATGCTTATTCAGTCTATGCCAACATCAAATCCAGACTTCTACCCAGACACAGCCTAACTTTCTAAAACAGACAGTAGGAAACCAACAAGAATTTGATAAAATAGACTTCTTATTTTTACCTTGTTAAGTTATGCATTTCTTTCTCAGCCCACATGCGAATAATCTTCCGTGGATTCAATTTACTGAAGCGGTCTTTGAATCTGTAGTCATCCTTGATGTATTTGTCACGGTTTTTGAATTCATTAAGAGTTGTTTTAAACACTTTAATGGCACATTCTGGAGGTATAACTTTATCCTCTTCAGTTGCACTTCTCGAGGAAAGAGTGAAGCACACAACAAGATTAACTATTCACATCCTTGCAAGAAAAAGCACGGTTGCTTTGTTGCTTTTTTGTTACTGTATCAAGCTTGAAAATCACTTCAATTTAAGTCTGTAAGGGCTGTTAAGCTTAAATATGAAATATTTGGTTTTTGGAACTTTGATACGTTGCTTATCAAATAGGTTCCATCTCCCAGCTTGTGAAAGTATGAAGTATCATAGCTAATAATAGCCATAATAACAGATGTAATTATTTCCAGTACATTACAAGTGAGAAAAGATCTATGTATTAGAGCAATAATAGTAGTGCCACCATGTTTTGTTAAGCACCTCAAAACACACCGCCCTTTAAATAACAGTAAGCAAAAGGTCACTCTTACCACTATTCAGGAGAGGTCAAGTAGAAGAAACTAACCAACCAACCTTTCCCCCACTCCCAACTTCATCTCACTCCTGACATCCCTAAACAGGTCATCTGAATTTGGCTTTTATTAATTCCTTCTTAATGTACTTCAAACGAGCGATGTTTCCACGCACTGCAATCTCTAATGCACAACAATTCTTTGGGCATGGTAGTCTTTAGAACCAGAGACTTGAACGAATTGCAAAGCAAACAGCATCCTAAAGGTAAGCATCTAGGCAACCCAAAAATAAGAGAGAGAACCTCTCGCTCAACTGCATAGATTGAGCTGTTAAAAGTGGTGCGTATAGAAAGACAACCTTCAGGTGGCCCAAGATCATCACAATGGCTTTCTAGTCCAGGGTAGATCAGTGGAAACAGACCTTCCCAGAAAGCTGCAGTTGACTTGTCCCTAGCTCATCTCCAGAGAAGAAAGTGGAAGGCTTTTTTATACTTCAAAATAGGCACTATTTGGCTTGCAGAACTTATCACTGCCTGCATACATATGAGCTAAAAGTCTAAGTTCTGGCAATGAAATAAACACAGATTGTTCAAATATGTTGTGGTTTCTCCATTTAAGGCTCTCTCTGGCACTTCAGGCTACTGTCAGTAACACACAATATACTTACTTTCCCCCATATGCATGAAAAACAACAGATTCTTTCCCTGTGCTGATGCAGCCTGTGATGGTCTCCAGCATTCCACCACTGACCATCTTGTACAGAAGTAAACGCGTTTTAGGATCCACTGCTTTCTCCTACAGGTGAGAAATAAGTACACGAATTGTTAAAATAACCCCTCACTTTTACAGTGAGTTTATAGTATTTATACACTACAGGTGCCTAGGCACTGCATGGGGAAAATAGCATATTAAAAGTGCTCTCTCCATTGACAGAGTGGGGGAAAAAAAATACTCAGATACACTGTCAGCTGTGTAGCACCCAGTATTTTATCAATTTTGCATACAGCATACACAGTGTTATCACACAACCATAGAATCTCAGACTGGTTGATGGGCAGGGGGAAAGGGGACCTCTGGGTCCACCTGGCCTAAGCCCTGGACAAGCAGGGACACTCAGAGCAGGGTGACCAGGACTGCATTCAGGCAGCTGCTGAAGATCTCCACGGAGGAGACTCCACAGCTTCTGGGCAACTTGTGCCAGATGGAAACTTATGTTCCATTTACACACATTGCCTCTCATCCTGACATTGGACACCACTGAAGAGAGCCTGGCCCCATCCTCTCTGCATGCTCCCTTCTGGTATTTATATACCTGATGAGACACCCTCAAGCCTCTTCTCCAGGCTGAACACTCCCAGCTCTCCCAGCCTTGCCTCACAGGAGAGATACTCCTGCCCTTCATCATCTCAGTGGCCCGCTGCTGGACTCTGCCCACATCTCTCTTGTACTGTAGAGCTGAGTACTGGATCCAGTACTCCAGGTGCAGCCTCACCAGAGCTGTGTAGAGGGTAAGGATCACCTCTCTTGACCTACTGGCAATACCTTGCCTAAAGCAGCCCAGGATGCCATCAGCCTTCCTGACTGCAAGGGCACGCTGCTGGCTCATGTTCACTTCACTGTCCACCATGTCCTTTTCTGCCAGGTTGCTTCCCACCTAGGTGGCCTCCAGCACATTTCTGGTGCCAGGAACTGTTCCACCCCAGTGCAGGGACAGTCTGGAGAGGTGGGCAGGCAACAATCTCCTACAGTTCAGCAAGGAGAGATGCCAAGATCCCTCTGAATTGCTGCATGGCCCTCTGGTGAGCCAGCTACCTCCCCCAGACCTCCTAGATTCACATCATCCATGAATTTACTGTGGGTACACTCTGTTGCATGGTCCAGATTCAGATTATTCCTTAAGAGCACTTTCTACAGCGTTTTCAAGAATCATCCCAAACACTGTATTACTTTTGTATCAGCTACAGTAAAGTAAAACATCCAAGTCTGAAAGACTTCACAGCAGGAATTACCACAGGCACATCCATTCATTAAAGCTATCCATTGACTTCCTAAATTATTAAGGAAAAATTTACTAAGTCACTTCATCTTCCTGAAACTTGCTATGAGGACAGATGTTTGGAGCCACATGCTGCACAGTATTTGCTAGATGATTTCTATCCACAATCTCCAAGCTCATTTAGCAGAGTTAGAGACAGGTTTAAGAAGAACTGTTTTACTAACAACAGTATTCATCCAGGAATTACCAAAACAGCGTTTTACTGTTATGTAAGATAAAGAGGATAAAGAGACTCAAAAAACATACTGCAGTGGAGTGTTCCTTCTTTTCATGGAGCCTTGCACTTCGACGTTCCTCAGAGTATGCATGCTGCTTTAAGGCGTTGAAGACTTGATTTGACAGCTTTAAGTCCATCCCAATTCCATCCCCAACTTGAAACTCTGGTGCAAACTACAAGTAGAGATAACTGTTAAGTATTGGTACTAGCAGACAACAGTTGGCACATGCCGGAATTTCTCACTCTCATCTGCAAAAATCTAGGGCAGATTAGTACCTAGGGGACAACATGCCACAGAGTGAGTTTCAAAGTGTCAAAAAACATATTGCTCTGAGCTCAGAACTCAGATCTGCCCAAACTGATATGACGTTACCTAACATCCTGTGAAACAGCACTTGCAGCATTTCCTTATTTAGAGCAGCAACACCACTTATGTTAAAGAAAACAGAAGGTACATACTATGGATAAGTAGACTGAAAAGCTGTACGTCAAACCACTGACTGAAAATAAGTTACTTGGCTAAGGAGGCAAAATTAACACACAAAAGACCTGTTATATGATAGCTTTACCATGTAGGAATAACAATGATGTTTTATTTGCCTGTGTTCCAAACGTGCTGAGAGCTTTGTTTTGTCAAAACAGTTCTGTGTAAGTTCTTGAAATATATAATTAACAAACTATTATCAAAATACACACAAAAAAAGGGGGGAGAAGACACAAGTCAAACTGCTGGATTGAATAACTAAACCAAGGTGCTTTCATCGGATGAAGACATAAAAATTCAGCACCACGTACAGCAGTAAAGACAGGCAAACATTATTGCTCTTAATTAAACATCAGCATTCTGGTTTCACATATACAGAGTGAATTTTCCCAAGCTTTCACTTACATTTTCCATACGAGCAGTGTTCTTTCTTCCACAAACCACTTCATCGTGTTTAGTCGTAATGTCCTTTCCTTTCCCTATGAAACCCTTTTTTGGTGTAATAGTAGGTTTATCTGCCAGCATTAAGAAAAACACATCAAACTCGACATCAAAGCAAACATAACTAATGCTGACAAAGACTGGTTAGTACTACCACATACCTGCCCTATAAGGATCATGCCGAGTATCCTGCCAGTCAACTTCATCCTCTGAGCTGTCACTGTCAAAGGGATGCACCTTCCGATAATTTTCAAAGGAGATGGAGACTTAAGAAACAAAACAAATAAGCATGCCTGTGGTTATCAAGCGTTTGCTACTCCCCCACAGCTCTGACAATGTAAGTAGAATGCCTCAAATGTTTCCAAAGCAAAAATACCTTTGCTGTCTCCATTGAATTTCTTCTCTTCACGCCGAAGCTGTGCATCATATTCCCTGTCAAACTCCATCTGCAGCATCTGAGCTAGCATTAGGTCACTAGAAGTGTCAACATTTTCTCCTGTAATAAATGGTCCTTCTGCAACACTATGTAAAATGAAAAAACAAAGTAGAAAAAAAAAACCCTAAGTATAATAATCTACATAGAAACACTGCTTTACATGATTTGATCACTCTATACAACAAAGCCCAGTGCAGAGCTGTATAGAAATTAACAGATCTTAACAGTGACCCCCTAAATTCTTTTTGCCACTTCTTTACGAGGCACATGTTACTTCAGTGTCTTGGTTTACCATTCTGTAAGCAGCATGATGCTTGATTTTTTAAGATGCCTCTCACGAAAGGGAAAGAAATAACACAGCTAGAAAGATACACGGAGAAAATACACATACTATATATTGAAAAATAAAAACCAAAGTTTCATAGAACTGTTTGAGTTGGAAGGGACCCTTAAAGGTCACCTGGCCCAAATCCCCTGTAGTGAACAGGGACACCTACAGCTACATCAGGTTGCTCAGAGCCCTGTCCAGCCCGACCTTGAATATCTCCAGGGACGGGGCACCCACCTCTGGGCAACCTGTCCCAGCACCTCACCACCCTTATCATAAAAAGAACTCCTTATATCCAATCTAGATCTCCTTTATTTTAGTTTGAAACCATTTCCCCTTGTCCAGTCACAGCAGACTCTACTAAAGAGTCTGTCCCCTTCCTTCTTATAGCCCCACTTTAGATACTGAAAGGCTGCCCTCAGGTCACCCTGGAGCCTTCTCTTCTCTAGGCTGAACAGCCCCAGCTCTCCCAGCCTGTCCTTGTAGGGAAGGTGTTCCATCCCTTAGATGATTTGCGTGGCCCTCCTCTGGACATGCTCTAACAAGTTCAACATTGTATAATCAGCATTGCATTGCCTCACAGAAAAGGCCAAAGGTAGAATTTGTATGAATTTAGGACCAGTAAACTCCTGGCATAAGTATTTAGAGTTTTAAAGTACTTGGAGAATACAAGTGATACACAACCTGACTGAACTTGTATATACGTAAAACCCTCCAAAAAACAAGAAATTACATTTCTGACAACTTTTCTCAAAGCAAAGCCTATGGACTGACTTAAGGCAATCAAAACAATAAAAAAGAAACAGCAAGAAAGGATAGAAGAATCTCTAAGGAAGAGTTTTAACTAGAGAAGCCATCTTCAATGGAAAGGCAGAGTTAGGAAGTAATAGGCAAAGCACTTACTACGCTGCTCCACTACAAGCACACAGCACACAGGATGACACATAATGGCGACTTACAACTCACTAATCCTGGATTTTAAACTTACGCAACTACTTCAGGAAAAGCAGCATTTTCCTCCTCCAGCTGCAGCTCTTTTGCCAGCTGTTCACTCATCACATCGGCAAGGGAACATGATATCGAGGTAGTTTTTGGAGTTCCCCAGGGACACTGGAAATAAATATTCTGTTCGAGTCAGTGAGAAACGCAACGGCAACACTGATAACCAGGACAATTAGCTACCAGAGGCTCTAAAACAAGCTGGTGTAATCCCATAAGAGCTTGTGCTCTCTAGACATGGAGGAAAGTATGAGGAATTGTGGCACAGGGGATATCACAGAACCACAGAATGGCCTGGGTTGAAAAGGACCACAATGATCATTGAATTTCAACCCCCCTGCTATGCACAGGGCCGCCAACCACCAGACCAGGCTGCCCAGAGCCACATCCAGCCTGGCCTTGAATGCATCCCAGGGATGGGGCATCCACAACCTCCTTGGGCAACCTGTTCCAGTGTGTCACCACCCTCTGAGTGGCAAAACTTCCTCCTAACATCTAACCTATACCTCCCCTGTCTCAGTTTAAAACCATTCCCCCTTGTCCTGTCACTATCCAGCCCTAATATCTGAAGGAGCAGCTCCATAAGCTGAGAAGTATGTGACTGAAAGGACATCGATGGTCATTTCCTAGTAGACAAGAAGGAAAAAAGCTTCACCGCCACCTGAAGGCAGAAAGAAGCCTTCCCACAAAGTTTGTTTACGAGTTTATGCCGTAAAGATGCCTTCAGAGACACAGAAGCCCGCACATAACTTTGCTCTGCAAAAGGAAGGCTGGAATCCAGGCAGCTCGCTGCCCCGACAGCCCGATCAGCAACACCCCGCGAGGCCTCGCGGAGAAGGGCCCCATTTATCAGCCCCTCCACGCACGAGAGGATAACTCCCGGCCGCCGCCAGGGCCTGCCCGAGCTCAGCAAGTCGCCACACCGCCCCCCGCTCACCTTGCTCTGCCAGGCTGGGCCCGGCCCGGCCTCGGGGGCGGCGGCGGCGACTCCTACCGGGTCCATGTGCGCAAGGAAAGGCGGAGCGGGAGGAGGACGGCGGCAGCGGCGACGGCAACGACGTGAACTCTCGAGTGGGCAGCGGCGCTCTGAACGCGGAGCTTTCCGGGTTCGGCCTCAATCCCCGTACCGTCACCGGCCGAGCCGTTCCCCATTGGCCGGCGGGCGGGACGGGACGCGCCTTCCGGTGATGTCAGCGGGGTGGTGGTGCGGGGGGGTGGGGAAGGAAAGGGGAAAGGTCGCTTTTGGTTGGGGAAGTAATGAGGGAAGGGGTGGGGGAGCATAAGGGAACAGATGGATTTCGTCCTATAATCGAACGCCCCGCAAATACAAAATTAATAGAGGTGTTTCGTGCGTGATCCTCCGCCTGTTGCACCTCCATTTTAAGTGTAACGTTCACCTGGAAGTCGTGTGGGGATTGAGGTGCCCTCCTTTCAGGGGAGGAGCAGCTTCCTGGCGCTTGGCAACAGTGCAGCCTCCCTGCATGTATAGACAGCCACAAACCAGCCCCTAGGCAGTGGGGAACCAGCCCCGGGTAGTGGGGAAACAGCCCCACAGTGGCTTTCTAGGACAGGAGAAATGGGGCAAGGTCTCACAGCCCCCCGGCATCCCTTGGCTGGGGCGGGGGCTGTTCCCTGCGTGACATCTGCAGGGCAGTCCCCACAGGTGCCACTGACGTGTGCTCTCAGGCATGCAGGGTGCCATGTCCTCGGCCAAAGTTCATCTGATGTCATTAGCAACCAGCGATGACGTAAGGCATTACAAATCTCTCAAGGCAACCTCTACTGGTGTTCACTGCTGCAGAAAGTCCTGCCTGCTGCAGGATGAAAGGGCAGACATCGAAGCACTAGGGTAGCTCCTGGACCAGGCTGGTAACTCCTGAACCAGATCAGTAACTCCCAAACCAGGCCATGACTCCCTTCTAGGCCCATAGCTCCTGAACCAGTCCAGTAGCTCCTGCCTACGCTCCATGCAGATGTGCACCACAGATGATAAGGAAAGCTTGGTCTAGTGATACAGTAGCAGTGTGGTTCTTGTCCTCTCCACCCCTGACCCTGACAGAAGGAAATTCTTTCTTCCCATCTACAGAACCTTGTGGGGTTAAAAGACTGCTGCCATGCCCCCTTCAAGCTTCTTTGACTGTACTTGTCTGTTAAATAAGCAAGCAGAATGTCAAAGCAGTGTCCTGCTGCACTGAGAAAATCTAGCACTCTGGCATATCTGTACAAGCACCAAGTAAGAAAATGTTAGGTTTGGGTTCAAAAAACCCCACATTACTTCATATTCATCTCATTATTCCATTTTTAATTTTGAGAAAAAAAAGTTTCACGTTCCTCAGTCCTGCAATCTAAGTTAGGATTCGAAGCAAGTCCTCTTCAGATAAACACTGCATGGCTGAGGCCTTGAGCCCATGACCCCTTCCTTCAGTGAAGGGATCAAACCTTGAACTGAATTATACTGAGATGTTCTGCAAAATCACATTTAAACAAAATCATTTGCCACACCCTCACATCCCCTAATAATAATAATAATAATAAATGATAATAATAATAGTTTCAAATCTGTCTAGAGCAGAAACTTCCCTTAATTTTACTCAAAATATTCCTGAAGTTGTTTAGCCATTAGTGGTAGAGTCACCATCCCTTGAGGTGCTCAAGAAAAGTGTAGATGTGGTACTGGGGGACGTGGGTTTGTGGGCAACGTTGGTGATAGGTGTACGGTTGGACTGGATGATCTTGGAAGCCTTTTCCAACCTTAATGATTCTGTGATTGTATGATCTTCATTCTTCAGTCTGCACGTGAAGGGATTTACAACAATTCACACCCTCCTCTGCATTTTGCTGTAGGAAATTATATCGTGTTTGCCCTAGTCTCTCACTTTTAATAAGAAATACCACAAGAAACATGGTGAGAGAGATTAGTGTAGTATTTTCTATGAAAACGATACTCCTCTGAGTTAAAAAATTCACAAGTATTCTTATCATGTGTTTAAATTACTGCTGGTGATGCCAGTACAATGTCCTTATTCTTTCCGAAAGCAGTACAGGCTGAATTTGTGGCACAATGCAAAGTACGCTTCTGCCTGCTTCCTGATGTTCAGAGATCTCTAAGACAAGAAGTGGAAATGCCCTGACACTGACACTGTCCACCACACGGCCCAGGATGGACCAAACCTGTCAGCACCAGGAATCAGATGTTGGTTTTGGGCCACCTCCTTACAAACCACACGAGAACGCACCTCATGAACCAAAGTGCTTGGATTTGCCTTGGTGCAGCTTCCAACCCGCCTGCAGACTTGGTCTTTTGAGGCTTTAGCCTCAGGACAGGTTAAATGGGTTCATCTTTTGGCTTAGGTTCGCCCTCTTCTCTACCAGTTAGTTTCCCCTCTTCGCAGTTTAGGATGCAGTCACCTTTCCCTTATTTGTGCGGCTTTATTCTGTGCTCCCAAAATAGGGTGTGCACACACAGGGAGAACTTTGCCTGCTGAGCAAAGGCAAGATGAGAACAGCACAGAGAGGCCCTTGCTTACACCTGGCCTGGCAAGAATGAGGCGTGCAATAAAATGACGCCCAGTGACAGTAACTGGGTTGGACACGTCTGTCACAGCTGTGCTACCTCCATGCCGTATTTAGGGCTTACACGTCACTGGTGTACGTAAGCACAGCTGTAAAATACACTGCTTACTCTTGGTTTCGATTTGCTCTGTTTATTTAGATATACATATCTTTTCTTTTCCCAGGGAGGCTCATTCCAATAAGCTATGTCCAAACAGTGTGAGTTAAGCAATAAAGGCTGCAGTTCCTGAAATGACTCTTCATTAAGCTTGTTGACAGGCTGAAGGCAGAGAGTAACTCCAGTTGAGTTCTGAGCATTTGCTGATTATATTTTAGCATTAAGCATTTCGGAACTTGTGGAACATACATAATGCTCAGATATTACAGCTAACATTAAATGCAAAGAAAGTGGTTTACATCTGTTAAGATATGCAATGAAAAAAAGGCTACAAAAGGCAAAATAAAGGCAAAAAAAGGCCAAAAAAAGGGGGGGTGGGGGGAAGGGGGGAGGCAAAAAAGGCATATGCTGGGTGTAACAGAGCATTGGGGCGGTTGGGGGCGCAGCGGCTGGTGGGCCCCACAGGACAGCATCGCCCCTTTAAGGGGGAGGTGCCATGGGAGCTGCCGCCGCGCCGCGATGGCCGCCGCGGGCGGTGCGGGGCCCGGCGGGCGGCGGTGACCGATGTACCTGAAGCGGCCGGCGGGCGGCCTCGCCTTCTGCCTCTTCTACCTGGCGTCCTGCTTCACCAACAAGGTGAGCGCGGCCCCGTGCAGCCGGGCTGCGGTGGGCTCTGCGCGGCGTTGCCCGGGGAGGCGCGGCTGTCTAGCAACAGCGGTGTTCGCGGTCGTTCGCAGCGGAAACGGCCACAGAGTGCCCAGAAGCGAACTACTTTAACTTGGTTTGAAATAGTTTGCGTTGTATGGCGTAGACAATACAGTGGCCGCTCCTTCCTGTCCAATTTATCACAGAACTTTAGAAAGGTTTGGGTCGGAAGGGACCCAGGGAGGCTGCCCAGGGTCCCATCCAACCTGGCCTTGAGCGCCTCCAGAGATGGGGCACCACAGCTTCTCTGGGCAGCTGTGCCAGCGCCTCACCAACCTCTGAGTGAAAAACTTCCCCCTGATATCTAACCTAAATCTCCCCTCCTTCCCTTGAAAACCATCCCCCCTTGTCCGATCGCAGTCTACTTGTGTAAAAAGTTAGTTCCCTTCCTGTTTATAATCTCCCTTTAAATAGTGGGAGGTCACATATGTATTTCTGCCTTATAAATGCATACATATACACGCATAGTGGGAAAAGGCATCCATCCATACGGACCCAGCAAAGCAATGGCACAGAAGCTACTTCCACAGCTTATTTCATCTCCACAGGGCATTATGGTGTACGGTCTTAAGCCAGTAAAAATTAATGCCAAAGGCTGCACCTTTGGGATTATATAATTGTGGGATGATATAATTTTAATTGTCAACCTCTTGTATCTTTTTTGTTCCTCTGCATCCGTTTCCTAATCGGTGCACAGTGCAGGGTGTGCTCAGCAAGTGAAAGAGAAGCAGATCTCCCTCCGTGCTGCTCAGTGTGTCATCTCCATACCTCATGTAATTCAGTGCCTGCTGCCTGCCAGCAGTTTTAGCGTGGGAAGTGAACTTACAGAAAGTGTTCAGGCTGTTTCTTCTCTGTTTATTTTGCTTTATTTTGGTAGGAGCTTCTTGTATTTTGTTGCTCTTGCGATTGCGTGTTAATGTTATAACTCTGTGTGTGTCTGATGTCCATTAATTTGGTATTTGTTTTCCAGTATGTCCTGTCTGTCCTGAAATTTACCTACCCTACCCTTTTTCAAGGGTAAGTACCATTTTAAGAATACAGTTATTTGAAAAATGACTTCAGTCAATAAGTTCAGTCAGTAAATGTCTCGTTGTTCCATGCTGGAGCTAACTTTGGTACTTCATTTCATTACTGGCTTTTGCTTTCAAGAGAACATACTTAATGAAGCCTTAGTAAAGCAGGCATTCATTTGTCTTGGTCAAATTTTAAGCATCACAGTGGTGATTTAATTAAGATATATAGACTCCATCAGTTCCCAGTTATCTGCAAATTTTATGCTTCAGTCTAGAAAAGTGGCAGTTATAGCACAGTGTGTCTAAATTGGGAATGGCACTTGTGTGTAACATGCAGATTTGGTGTATTCTTTTTCAGTATGCTAATGAAAGCAGGCCTTTAACCCATCTTTATACATACACCAATACAGTGCTGCTTATTTTCATGCTTAGTCTTTGTTGTAGCTGTGTGTTGTAAGTCCCTATCGTATTTTGATGAGAAATTCAATGCTTTGCCAAATATGCATTTGTTAGTGTTAATAATTTGCGAGGTGTTTAGTGAAATTCTGGCCTATTATATTCCAGTCTTCTTCCATTTGCTCTTTTGAGATACTGGTTAAATCTGTGGACCTTTTTTGCACCTTAACATGGGTTGTGTTTTTGCCTGACTTGCAACTCCAGGGCTGTAATTACTTCTAGGAATAACTCCTCTGGGAATCTCCAGTTTCTTTGAGTGTACTCAGCTCTATTAAATGTGCAGCAAGTGCTTACTTCAGTTCTGTTGCTTGTGTGCAAACAGTCTCTTGGACAAGTCTTTGAGCACACAGGAAAAAGGGTTTTGAGTAATGTATGTAAAATACAAGCCTGGTAAGTCAACAGTAAAAAAAAGCATTTCCTCAATGGCTGTATAGGATCTGTGTTACCACATTTACTTCCTTTTTTTTTTTCCCGTTATTTGGAAATACATCCCAGCATCTTAGTAATTTTGTTTTTTAAAGGTGACCATTTCTTTGAAAATTAAGTGACTCAGATACACTTTCATGTAGAGCTTAGGCAGCTGAGCAAAGGAACGAAGGGTTATGCCCAGTTCACACCGTTCATTGATGTTGTTTTTGTTCCCTCTATAGCCAAAGACTGTATCACGTAGTGCTAAGGATTTGGAACTCTTAATAAGTTCAAGCTCTGTCCTTAAAACCTGAAATGATATTAAATTTTTTACATAAATTGATGGGAATTAATCACTGGTTTGGAATAGAGCATGATCAAGCCTTCAGCAGATGAGGGATATCTGGCATCAAGCTCTTGTATGCCCTCAGTCCAAAACAGGTGAAGTGAGCTGTGATAGTGGTGTTGGATGTTCATCAAACCCTTATGAACAGTGAGCTCGCTCTGATAACTGGGAATAATCAACAAACCCGTTTTTATACCTGATATATATTTAATGTGATTTAACACTGTAGCATAGTATCTCTGCCTGAGCTGTACTCGATGTTTGGGTACTTTTACCTGAGAAGCACCTCCCTGAAAACCATTAGCCTGAAAAGGAAGGAAACTGATCACTTACTATAAAGCTTAAAAAAATCACTGTGCATCACTACTGATTTTAAATTATCTGCAAGGATTGCTAAGGTCTCCAATACTACTTCCATAGTAAACTTAGGTATGCCATTGTGACAAGATATGTGACTAGATAGACAAGTCAATTCAGAATATGTGTAATTGTTTTATACCATTTGAATGAGAAAACCACAGTATTCTTGTCTATATGCTAAGTTATCTGGCTGCATTTTTTTTTTCCTCTAGAGGCTCTGAAGCAGAGGCTCATGCAGCGTGATGATTTGATTGTTAATGGCACTTCAATTACTGCGTGCTACATGCCATTTGAGTTATAGGCAGTGTGTAATCTAGGCCCAGCATGAATAACAACGAGAAGTCATAAAGCTAATGTTTGAAATTACCAGGACTGTACACTTCATCCTTGGGACTTATTAGTTCATTGAGCTGAGATCAGTCTGTGAATCCTGAAATCATATTTATTTGCTCTAGCAATAACAGTTTATATGTACAGATGTTTATTTCTTGTCACAATCCTTGCCTCACTTGCATCTTTAGGTTGTCATGGCTTTAACATCAGTATGATTACTAAATATTTTGTTGGAAGAAACAATAAAATGGGGATTCAATAACATGACTAAGGAAATTGCAGTAGGTGGTTCTTTATAGAACACTTGAAATATGAGGTGGAAAGAACCAGAATAATAGAAAACCTGGAGGATAAGACAGACCAGGAAACAAAAGATTTAAAGAGTAGTGCCATCCCTGGTAACCTGGAAGAGCAGTAGATGACTATAGTCCTATGTGTGCTCTGAGAAATTCTAGGGATTTTAAGGTCATGCTTCACATGGTTTAAAAAAAAACAAAAACCAAACGATTTAGGGATACTGTCCTATTTCTATTTCAGATGGCAGACGTTAGTTGGTGGACTTCTGCTTCATGTCTCCTGGAAGTTGGGCTGGGTGGAGATAAGCTTGTGTTCAAGGTACTGTGAGGTTTTCAGTATCTGCTGCGTACTTACTTTTTGTAGTTCACTAGTTTAGCAAGTCACTAACTTGCTGAAAAGTAAGATGATATGTGTATCTGTATGTGTGTATTCTGCCTCGCTAGTGTTGGAGAGATCTTACGTTTCAGTCTAATCAATGTTCAGTCACGCGCTTCCACACATTACTAATGTAGAGCAGATTCAATTTCACCTTGGCAAGATAAAGAAGTGTAACCACTAGAGAAGGCTGCAAGGATAATTTATCCAATGTCATTTTTTGCATCTCTTCCCCGGATCATCTGAAAAATACCAGCAGAGAAACCTCAGTAGTGCGTTCATTGACACCCCCTTCCTTAAAATCTCAGTGCAGTGCAGTCAGCAAATGTGATTTGACACCTTCTCTGTAATATTTGGGGCTCATAAATGGGAGTCATTCACCCTTATGCATGTCTCTATATGCATAAGTGCACAACAAGAGTAACCAGTGAGGTGCACAGGACTGGTGCAGTGATCTAAGTCCAAATTCAGATGTTCTTCAATGGATCAAGATCATCTGCTTGAACTGAGTGCTGCTACCATTTAGAAGAGTTATCCAGAGTATCGTACTCTGCTCAGAAAGATCCATTTTGTGGAATGAAATGTGGCATCTCCTTTACATTTCATAAAATAGCATGATTTATAAGATGTATGCCCATAGCAATTGCTGAGTCCCCGTTGCTGGAGATACTCAAAACTTTTCTGAGTGAGCTGAACAATGTGTCTTAACTCTGAAGCTGGGCTATCAGGCTGGTTGACTGTCAGAATTTCCTTCCAGTGTAATTTTTTTTCAGTTATTTGTATTATCATGTGACACGTGATGGATTTTCTGTCTGGAATGTAAGCAGTAGACTTGCAAAACTGAAGCTCCTCATTGGGAGTGAAATCTCTGCGTCCACGTGTGAGGAGAACCAGGCTAAGTTCTGTTTTTATGTGCATGCAGGTGGCCACATCCCCACTGAAACCTAAACAGAGCTGTAAACGGAAACAAGATTTAACTTCCTATCTTTTATCTACAGCGTAGATAAGATGCGGATGTGGAGTTCAAAGCTCTCATTGGTTTTGGCAGAGGCAGGATTAGGCTCCAAACTTTGCTTAAGCACCAGTTACTGATATATATTGTCACCAAATGTATGCTGTTTATGCACATTTTGTCTTTGCAGTACAGCTTAAATGCAAAGGAATACAGCCATCACTAATGTCCTTTTTAATTCAGCTTTTTGTCACTAGTTGAGAAAATACTTTTGCTTTAAGTTGTGACAGTAAAAGAAGCTGAATAATTTTTCCAGCTTGGAAAATACATTTTCATTTTCCCATAACTTGACAGACATCTAAGATAACACTGCACAAGAACCACTTTCCACTGTTGAAGAGGACGTTTTTATATGAGAAAACTGTGGCATAAAATTAGTTTGTGTTTTGCAGGTTGAGACTTCAGGCCACTAGATGTCAGCATACTCTAGGGAAACTGGTTAAAATACATCTTGGGAAAGCTCTGCAGTGATTTTCTAGAATATTAGCTGTGGACAGAACGATATGGTCAGAATTAATTATTTGGCTATAATTCAGACTAGTACTTAAGCATGAATTTGAATCTGCCTTTCTTCAGAAGGATTAAGTGCATGCTTTGTTGAACTCAACTTTCAGCATAGATCTCTGTCTAAAAAAAAAACCACAAAAAAACAAGCAATGAAAAACCCCATAATATTTCAAAGGTTCTCTCCATCATCTCCTCTCATATTCCTTCACCCTGTAAAGATGTTTTTGTAGTGGACTGAGAATGGCTTTTTTTTCCCCCCTCTTCCAGCATCTTGGTCTCTGCATCTATCTTTTTAGTGTACATGTAGAATATTTAAGGATACTGTTTCCAGTCCCCGGTCTTCTCGTGCTGCAAGTAATAAACTGTTACCCATCTGTGTATTTCCACAAAGCCCAGAGTATTTCTGTTCTGCAGACAGATCTCATGAGCTCTCTGAGCCGGTAAAGGTACCCAAGAGTATTTCAGAAGAATTGTTTTACTACCTAGAGATGACCACCTGAAGGTGATGACAAAGTCAGGAATACTAGCTTCACAGTAAATACCAAATAAAAACAAGTCCTTGGTCCTATTAAACATATGATTTACATTAATTTCCCTTTGGTTTGATGAATATCTTGCTTTTTATCTGTTTCTCTTCAGTACTGCCAAATGCGAGAGATTCTCACCATCACTGTTGCTTCTACAAGGTGAATAGCAACTGTCTGCAGAATTTGTGTCCAAAACAGGACTCGGTGGAGTGCGGAAGAATGTATGTGGCATTCACATAATGCCTCCAGTGCCATGATCTGCTACCCACCTTCTGCCTGACCCCAGCAGGCACCTCAGTCCTATGTTCTGGTTGGCATTTCTTCTACTGTTGAATTTTTCCCAGCTCAGAAACTTGCATAAACCAAAACTTCCAAGTCTGGTTTTAGGGAAGCTACCCACTTAAGACCAAGACTTAAATGGGCTTTGAATCTAACCCCACTACATAAATTCATCAGGTTTTTTTACGTCACTAAACTTGCTTGTTTTGCACGTACATTGCTGTGTTGCCAACATAAGGAGCTGCGATTCGGTTTGCATACAAGACAGATTGTTGGTGCTGACACATTACATCAAACATCCATGCATTCTTTTCCAGTCCTGAAATTCCCACTTGGCAGCATAAAATTCTCCTGTCGCATCATGGGAAAAGCATCTTAAGTCCTTTTCCATTGCACTTCACAGCATTGCACTGGAAACGGAGACATATTTGGAATGCCTAGAATTTAGTGGTGGGAAACATGAAAGAGTGATATTTTTATGCACTAAATGGAAATTCAGTTTTCATCTTGTTTTCCTTTCTTCTTCCCAGCCCTCCCTTTTCTTCTTCCCTTCCTTCTTTCTTCAATTTACTGCAAGTCCAGTTGGAGTCTGGTTTTTTTTGTGGTTGGTATCTGATGTGAACTCATTGGCAATGAAGCATGACGGTTTTAGGTCCTGATCTTTAAAGAGCAAATTTTCATATCAGCAAAAGGATCTAAAGGCCATTCTTTTGTTACTCTGTTGTTTTTTTTTTTTTTTTTTACCAAATACCTTAGAAAATTATATAAGGAAAGGGAACATGACGTTTAGTTGTTGGGTTTTTTTTCCTTGTGTTAAAGATAAGAAAAATCCTTGGGCATGTTTTATCTTATTTAGACTGTTCTGTTTTCACCTTTATTTGTCCATTTTTTTTTGTACTTCATGAAGTATTGTAATGCAGTGATACCTATAATTGCATTTTGACACGTACACGCTATTTAGAAGCATAATCCCAGTTAATGAACCACGAGTACTTTGACTTCATATTTAAAATGAGTATTACGTGCTAATACTCTCTTGACTAGTTCAAGACTTAGGAAGGGTGAATGAAGGCAGCAGTGTCTTCTTCAGTACTGAGAAGCCTCCGAGTTAGTCCTTTAAATCTCTGTCCCTCAAAATTGTATGTTATTCTCTCTGAAGTTTACCACCTACCTGAGCCTTTTTTTCTCATAAGTATCAAAATGGGAAAAGAACAGTGCCCAAAACTGAAGCCCGACTCGACTGCCATAACCAAGATTAAATTAAAAAAAAGAAAAACCCAACAACAAAACAAAGCAACATCAATCTGCAATGATTTAATTCCTTCATTAATTGTCAAAATGCCTCCAGGAGTTTGGCTTAGTCAAAGGGGTGTCATTAGGAAATCTCCAGAGACAGGCTCCCACAGAGACAATCCGATCTTCAGCAGAAATCTCTTTGTAAATCTGGCTGAGAAATGAAGAAATGAATGCGTGGGTGGGCAAGTGTATTTGTACATGGTGAAAATGTGTGCTGTCTGTGCGAGTGCACCATTTTATGCCTTCATTTGAAAGTTTTTCTTCCTTTTACAGAGCATCAAGGAAATTATTGAAATGAAATTTCTCTCCCTTAGAGCTAATAGGAGTAACTGCTATGAAATATACAATTATTGAGGGATAAGAGCCAGGGAAAGAGTGGAAAAAAAAAAAAGCAGAAAGAAAAGAAAAGCAGTAATGTTGTCCACCTGGGATTAGATGAAGTGGTTTATTTCTGTCTCAAGAGACTTGCTTAGTAAGCGAGAGGAATATTGAACAATCAGACAGTGAATTTAATATGCACACTTTTCAATATATGTACACATACATATGTTATATTCCTTGTAAGCAACTGCTGCTAACTGCATGTTAACAGAATCTAGAGAAGTAATGAGATTTGAATTGTTTCCACAGGTCTGAAATCCTGTCCTGGCTTCCTGCGTCGGTAATTTTTGTGGGCATTATTTATGCTGGCTCTAGGGCACTGTCTAGACTGGTAAGAAGCACACAGGTAGATGTGAGTTCTGTATTGCCTCTACTTTGTGAGCAAAAAATGTTCTCTTCATACAAGGGATTAATGCTGTTCTTGGGTTGAGTGGAAAAGAGAGGGGGAGGGCTTCACATAATACGTAATCTATTAACATAGAGCAATGGTCCAGTCTTGCAAAGTGTAGAGCAGTAGCAAAAAGCACAAAGTGCCTTCAGCGTTCCTTGAGCTCTCTCAGACAGTTTGAAGAACTCCTCATTGCTCCACAGTCCTCAGGGTTTTGCAGACAGATCCACTGTTCTGAATTGTGCAGGTAGGGAAGAAGTTAATGAAGTTACTGGCTCTAATTTTGCAAAAGGGTTAATGGGACGCATTTCTGGGGGAAATCTTTCCAAGAAAAGGATGAAAGCCATTTCTGTGAGAGGCTTTGATGCTTTACAGGATTTGAAAAAATAAATTGAAAGTTGGGAAGAGATTATGGGAAGGGTTTGATTCATCAGGTTTATTATCTGTTTGAACTACAATGACCTATGAAATGTTTAATCGGGGGATGTCAAATCTGCCTTCATTAGAGTTGAATGCCTTTTACTTAAGTGAGCCAGTGTTTCTCAGAAAGTAGAAGTAAAAAAATATACATACTATTAATAAATAAAAATACAAATATTTTAAAATAAATCAGCAACATGATTTTTTTTAATTGTTTTACTGTTGTTACTGTCTGCAGTAGTTCATGCTCTAGTTCCCTTCTGTTTTCTGTCAGTTCACCTTATATTCCAGATCCAGCTTACTTCTACCAATTTCTAAACCCCAAGAGAGATCAAAAGGGAATTTTTGGACAAGACTCTTTTTACAATGAGCCCTTGATCATCCTAGTGGAAAGACGGGGCAGAAAAGGACACTTGGTTTCTGTCCACTCAAATAAAGCGATGGGCCTCATCTTAGACCCCACTGATCTTTGGGAAGCATGGCTGCGTGCTTGGAAGCCACATGCCTCCAGGTTAGCTCTGTATCGTGGTGATTGCATTCACTTCCTCTTGATTCCTTGTCAAAGCAAATCCACGAGGCTTCCCTGGTGTAAACTCAAGAAAGATCTCTAAGGAAAGAGCTGTTTGGAAATAGCAATAAACCCTTGGCAGCAGCATCTTTTCTGCCTGATCACCTGTGAGGTGGAGGAGGTATGAATCACATCCTCTGTTGCTATTTCTTCTTTCTGAGTCCTGTAAATTACCTTGTTTCCCTGCCTTGCCTACTCTGTGATCATTCAAGAGTAATATGTACTGGCATGGCACAGGGCCTGTGAAAAGTTTTTGGTTTGGATCCCAAAGCATTCCTGAGGAGCATCACCCACTTCTGTAGGTTTTTTTGTTGTTTGTGGATGAGCCTGGTTCTGTGGCCATTTTAGGAGGAACAGCAGAATGACAAGTAGTCTTAGGCCATAGCTCGTATGTAATGCTGGCCTCAAATTCAAACCTACGTACAAGCTTTATTTTCAGTAAATTTGCCTACAACAATTTTGTGATGTGGAGAGAAGGAAAATGGACTCTACCACATCCTTGTACCTGAAACTGCTCACTTCACAAATTTACTTGTGGTAATTGAGTTTGTTTCTAAAGTAGAAATCACGTGAACTTTTTTGATCAAAACGGTGGATGCCTGCTTTCAAACAGCCCTGTATAGAGACAGGATCTCAGTTTCCATTTGTACCCCTCCAAGAGACACAGAAGGGCTATCCTGCCCAAGAGTTGAGGGCTGAGACTGGAGCAGTGCTGCCTAGCTCTGAACTGTGATGTATTAGCCAAAGTATGCAAAACTGTGAGAGGAGATTTGTACGGAGCCTATTCACCCTGTCTGTCCAAACAGTAAACCTTTCTTTTAGTGAGTATTAAGCCTACTCACAAATTTAAAAAATAGTCACATCAAAGACAATAGACATATGGAGAAGGTTAGCAGGGCTAGGCAAACTGGAGCCATTGTTGGCTCTGAAACGTATTTGAAAGAGCCAAAAGCAGGGAGGAGGAAAGAAAATCCATCAGATTGGCTTCATGAAAGGAAGAATGTAAGTTTTGCTGTCATCTTACCTTGTTTATGGTTATTTCTATTTTTTATGGTATTTTCTGTTATTTCAGGCTCAGGATGCTTATGTTTGGTACTTCTGTTTTATTGTGTTTAGTTGTCCAGCAACAAGGTTGAGAATTGGATTCCAGAACTGATAAAGCAGGAGCTGACAACTTCACGCCAGTTGTGTTTGTGTGGTTTTCATTCACTGCTAATTTAGAGGTGTTAAGAATTATCTTGGTGAAACTGTTGTATTTATGGATCCACCCTCTTTGTTATTATGGTTTAAAGTGTTTAATTAGTGATGCTTATCCTGCTTTGCGGGCAAGAGAAGAAAAATCCAGAAAATAAGAGATTTCTGATTACAAAGTTAAATTGAAAAGGTATTTACTGCCTGATACTTACAATGCAAGGATGTCAGTATGAATTTAACTCATTCTCTACTCATGTGATTTAAATACTATCCATAAGCAGGGAAACTGCTTCCTGAAACTGCCGTAGCCTTTAGACTATCTTAATCAGAGCAGATAATTGCTTCTGTTGTGACTGTCTGAGAGACCAAAGATCTGATTTGGAGGATTTATTGTGAGCCACTAATTTGAGTTGGTTTTGCCTGGAGTCATGGGCGTTTTATTCATTGTTGTTATCACTGGGATTTGTTTTTTAATGATTTCATATTGGGATTGCGTCCAGATGCCTCATTGGGTATAATTTCAACATTGCTTTTGTGTGAACTATTATTACATTTCTACCTAAATTTCTGGCAGATCTTCCTAGCAGTAACTGAAAACAATGGCTTAAAATCATCTTACCAGTAATTCTGTTGCTAAGAGTAACACTGTGTTAGTACCAGCAGACGGAGATGGGAAAATAATGAGAACAGGTTACTGTGGAGGTTGTAGGTATGCGAACAAAGAGGCAAAACCAGAGGCAGAAACCTGTGGCAATTCTCACAACGGTAGCTCTGTATGAACATCTGGACATGGCACTCAAAAGTGGTATTTAAAGATAAATGTGCCTTGTAATAGTGACTGTGCTCTTGGAACAAGTCTAAATTCCTGCAGGAGATGTGATGTGGGTCTACAATTTAAAAAAAACCAAGCAAAATAATACAAATACCTGGGACAGTTAGCCCTAATAGGAACACCCTTCCTATGTCTGTGACTGTTAAGTGAGTTAATTCAAGGCATTTTTGTTCTCTCCTGTTGGCAGCCAATTCCAGTGTTCCTTACTATACACAATGCAGCAGAAGTCATAACCTGTGGCTTCCAGAAGTTTGTGCAGAAAGAGGTAATTTCACCTATTAATTAGTATGTTCAAGACACCTCCTGTATCTTGAACAGCCCTATAACAAGACATCTAATTTCTTTTCATGCAGGCATTAGTGCTATGTGCTTTTTTAATCTCATTGTGATAGCAAGCCACTAATGAGTCCCAGAGAGAGATTCGCTTTTGACAAGTATCTATATTGATGTTTCTTTTCTCTTTTAGTGAATGAAAGATTGCAAGTGCATATTGATGGCTTAATTTCCATTTTTAAGGCTGGCTTAGTCCAGTTTGCCTTTTGCTTTAGAGAATTAATATCTCTCTCGTGTTGTACTTAAGAATTTCATCATTCGAGCAGAGGGAAAGGAAGACTAGGTCTTTAGATTTAACTAGTCTAATATATCTAGAATTCAATATATCATGTGTATCAATAGATTGATCACATCTCTACGTAAAGTGTTGGAAAAGTAATGCATTTTACACTTTGCTTTGGGAATCTGTCCCAAGACCTGCTAAAGTGAGAACAATTCCTGCTTACTTTAGTAAGGTCTCACTTTGTTTCTCTTTAGCTACACCGGAGATCTTTCTTTTTAGGCTATGAAATGCTTTTCTAATTGTCTGACCAGAGAGGTGCTGTATGAGGTACTGCTGGGAAATCACAATATCATTTCTGAAATGGTCCATGGCTTGTAGTGGAAGAGATCTTCAGTTCATTACCTCTACAGTGTATATAGAATGCAAATAAATACCAGTGTTTGCTTCTTGTAACAAACTGAAGACCTCCCTAAGGTTAAGGCTAAGGGATGTAGCAGTGTGCGCCATGGCGTATCTCTGTGGTGCTGTCCACAGTGTTCTATTTTTTCATTCTAGCTCACATGCTTATGTTTCCTCTCTTTGAAAATTAAAGCACAATGAGGAAGGATAATGCAAACACAGGTCTTGCTAGGAATCTTCTGGAGAATGATTTTGGACCAAAAGATTGGGGAACTTTGATGAATTTAGACCAAGACTGATTTGGGTGGGGAAGTACCTAATTAATTAAGTATAATCAATATTTGAATATCTACAGTACACACTTCTGGTATACTTAAGACAAGTGTAAGATCCAGGTGTAACATTCATGTCTGTTTTTAGGTTTACTTGGTGGTAAATAACCTGAAAATATATATAAAAAAAAGTTGGAGTAGGTTAATCTTTAGTCACTGTTCTTTTTGTTTGTTTGTTTGTTTCCCCAAATTCAATTTGTGAAGCAGTACTCAAACATAATGGGCTGTTCAGTGTTGTTTGCTGTCTTTTTCATGTACTTGGTGCAGTAAAATCATCTGTGATTCCTCTCCCATTTTGAAAGGAAAAGGTACTCTCTCACTAATTAAAAAAATAAGACAATTAATCATGTGTTCTTTTTTACAGCAGATCTCTCATCTGAAAGTCTGTAGGTAAGTATTAAAAACCATTCAGATTCAGTTTCATCTTGTTTTGGCTCCAGTTTCTGTATTTGCTTCAAATAGTAGCACACCAAAACAATGAAGAATGTAAGACAGATTCATGTGGGCGGTAAGCATAAATTGCAACATACAAGTAATTAAATACTTTTAAAATGTATTTTCTTTTTTCTTTTATACTATTGCTTAAATAGATACTTTTTTTTTTCTCCTTATAAAAATAGCTAGAAGGCTGGCCTTTGTGAATAACAAAACAGTGCTTGCAGTAATGTTTTTGAAAAGGAGATGGAACTCAAGTTTGATATTTCAGTGGGTAATATTAAGCACTAAGAGAAAGATAATGGATAGAAAATAGCTAAAAATGCCTTTCCTGAGGAGGAAAGGTGGGTGACATCTGGCATCATTCTGCATCATTCGTATTAAGTTACACAACTTTACCAGTCTTGGTTGGCCCTGGTTGTTTAGGCTACAAAAAAGAGATCGTGACAAACAGAAATCATCCATCCGCATACTGAAAGTTTCATTCTTCCCACTCATTCCCTTGAAGACAGTATATTTGCTGTCCTCCACATTTCTTACTCTTTTAACTGTACTTAGACTGAACAACACTGGTTTATTTTTCAGAGTGTTTGGAGGCCCTGCCTTCCAACTTCCTCCCTGTTGTTTCCATTATCTGGCTTACCGTGGCCTTGTTTTCTCTACTGGATTATTGTCAAGGATACCAGTTGGACTTTTGTTGTTGTTGTTTTGTCTCAGTTCTATCTTTTCCTTCTGTGTCCCCGAAGAGCAGGAAAATGAGCAATAAAAGCAAATATTTGTTGTTATTAATACTGACAGTCCAATTTCCACGTCTGCATATTCTGCATAGCCTGTAGAAATACCAATCAGCTGCAGTTTAAGATTTTTAGTCCAGTTCTGTGGACTAGGGAAGGATCTGTACTATCCTTAAGCCATTTCTATCATGCTTCCACTCACTCCCACTTTACTCTTTGTTCTGGAGTGAACAGCGTAACTATTAATGGAGTCACCACTGCTAAAGTTGTTGTAATACACAATTTACCCCAGTGATGGAACTTTTTGGAAGCTCTTTGTAGCCACAAATGAGTTGGTTTGGGTCTTCTGAAGTAACCTAAGGAAGCCAAACAGTGAGTGAAAAACAATTCTCCCTACAAATTTCTTTTTTTTCATCACCACTGAGATGGTTTGTGCTGATGTTCTTCTTGTTCAGCTTAGGTCTGTATTAATTACAATGAATGCCTGATATAAAATGTAATTTTGTTGGCAGAAAGTACTTTATAAATATACGGAATAAAAATGAAGCAAAAAAAGAAACGTATAGGTATAAAACTGAGTAGAAGTGTCCATATTTCACCAGGAGTACAATTCTTACTTTCTTTTTCCCTTACCCACAGTGTGCTGTTCCTCCTGGTAGCAGCAGTGTGCCTTCCTTTATGTGACACGCAGGTGAGCTCTGTTTTGTAAAGTGGCTCTAGTTTGGCCTTTCTATTTCTTAGCAAATAAATGCCCTAGCTTTTACTTGTAAGCTAGGGCAGGATTCCTGCAAAGGATTTGTAAACGTGTCCTATCACCATGTTACAATCTTGCGGTTTTTAATGTGTTTGTGTCCTGGTAAAACCTCTGACCGGTACAGACATGGAGCTTTTAGGTGAAGTCAGGAGCCGGGGATATCATGGTATAGCTTCTTAAAGGGCATAACGAATCACTTAGGTTTGAATTTGTTGCAAGTATGTTGAGTGGTTTCCTGAATTAGCTTTGTAGTCACTCTACGGACTTTCTGTAGTCGCTGGTGAAAGGAAGGAGTTACTTCTAAATCTAGAGTGGCTCAGTCTGTCATGGATCTATTCCTTGGACATGCCTGTCTTTCTCTTTTGGAGGCTTAAGAAGGCTCTTACTGTTGTCTAGGTGTTTCCAGTTAAAGGTAGACAGAAGTATTTCACCTGAGCTAACTCTATTTATGGTCCATGGTGCAGAGTAGGAACTTCTTGTGTATAGTTGTGAAAGCAGACATTCATTTTTCTCAATTGATTATGAAGAGAACCTATCTTTCTGGGAAACAAACTACTTGGCTGCTGCAGGGGCTGCTAGGGGAAGCGGGGCAAGAGAGCACCACTTCCAATACCTGAGTGCTGTTCCTCTGATCCACTTATCCCTCTGTGACTGACTATCCATCTGTACTGGGAGGTCAAAAGTTAACTTTTCTGCTAAGTGAAAAATGGCTATGATAGAAGAATATACGGGCTGGCGTCCATAGTCTCAGGTCACCTAAAATGATATCTGTATCCAAAGGAAACAGAGTTGTTTTCAACAGGGCTGAGAACCTGGCTAACAGGATACAGCTACTGGGCATGTGCCATATCTCTAAGGGGAATAGAAGAGATATCTCTAGCCTTCTTTAGTCTTCTTTTCATTTGTGCTATAGCTCCCACTGTACTTGCTTTACAAAGCTAAGTGCAGGGAAATAGCAATGCTTATGTAAATATGAATATGGTTAAGTGGGCATAGTGGTGACAAGCTGATGGTTGGACTTAGAAGTCTTTTCTTCTAATGATTCTATGATACCTTTATTTACCTAGATGTTTTTTATTGCAGTTTGATCCAAACGGTTATCTGTGGGCTCTAATTCACTTGATCTGTGTTGGTAAGTCATCTTCTTTGGGGGAACAACTATGAAGAGTGAATTTGTTGGAGAAGCAAGTCAACTTTATTGTGAATTTTTATTTTATATTTAGGGTTTTTGATGTAAGAAACATTTTAAAATAAAAAGGTTAGTAAAGATAAGAAAATGCTTTCCTCTCATAGCCTGTAAGTTGAAAACGACAGATCAGACAGAGTAGACAGGTGAGAAATTACACATACATTTTAATCAACGCTGAAGTTTTCTGGAGCTTTTAGTGGTTGCCCAGTGAGAGACACTTTTCCTCTCTGAGCGGAGAAGAAACATGAAGAACTGAAACTTCGTTTTTGTATACACAGATTTTATTTAAAAGTTAACCAAAAAAAGTATTCCAAAATATTATGGAATGTTTCCAAAAGAAGGGTGTTGAAATGTTGGAGCTTTTGATGCAATCATATGCATTTTTAAATAAATAAGTTAATTAAAGATGTGTTGCATGATCTCTAGGGTTTTTGTATTTTTCTTTTGTTGGATAAACTGTAATTCTTCCCTGAAAAGCTGAAAACAATCAGATGCAAAAAAAAAAAATCTGAAGAAAAGCTGAGTAGCAGTATATAAGTAGGAGGTTTGTATGTTTTGGAACATTAAGCTGAATAGTAAGGGATTTGTACTTGGTTCTTAGATCTCCTACAGACTGAGTGATTCATTTGTATGTTAAGTCTTGTCTGCAAATTAGGGGTGATTCCTTCTTTACTTTGTCTATTTATACTGTAAAATTAGCAGGTCACAGGTTATGTGTCTATAATTTGTGTTTAAGGAGATCTGGAGATCATGTGCTAAAATATATGTTAATATATAAATAAGATGTAGGTTTTTTTTTTATAGGAAATGTTATAAACTCCTGCTCATTTAGATAAAACAAAAAATCTAGGGATTTTTCGCTTGAAATACTTGTTTGCTGTAACTAGGGATGAGCCAAGCTGAGACTTCTCCTTTGTAAAACATTGCTAACTGAAAAGCAAATTGGTGAAGAATGCAAAGAGCCTGGAGATCCCACAAACAGCCAAGATGGCTCAGAACAGACAACTGTAGGATCTGCATAGACGAACATATCATAGAAGTTACCCAGAAAAATAGGTGGGTTGAAGAACCCATTCTACAGCACTTTTCTTTATGTATTTGCACATGCACATGTATTTCCCTCCCACGTTTTTTTAGTTATCTTGATCTGGAGTCATCTCCTATCCAGAAGGACTAGCAGAAACACACAGCGTGACAGTATTCTCAGAGGATAACACTCTGGAAACCATTAATTTGAAGTGATAGGTTGATTTTACTCATGATTTAGGCATCTTTTGTGCCATATTGCTAAGTGTGATTCAGAGGGGTCTGTCAGTACCATGACCAAATAAGCTGTTGTTTGTCAGGATGATTGCATGTTATGGTAAATCCATGTCATTTTGATTACAGGGGCCTACAAAGTATTTCACAAGTTATGGAAACCTAATTCTTTAAGGTAATGTATTTTCATGTTCTTTGAAATAGAAGGAGATTGCTATCAAAGAGGACTGATGTATGTAGCAGTCAGGTGAACTGTAGGGATCTCTGCTTTATCTATGTGAACTGGATCACTCTTGGTTAATCGTTAATGATTTTTGTTACAAGAAGAGCCATACTGTTGATAATCCCAGCAATACCATGTGGTTATTGATATTTATACTGCTAACACAAACACTGAATTAGTTTTAAACACTGTGTTATCAACGGATGATGACTCAGTCCTGGGAAAAGATCCTGTAGTTACTGGCACTGACATTAAGAGGAAATGTTAGTTTGTGTTAACCTGAAAGCTGCATAGTTTGAGTGTGTCAGTATCTCCCTTTACGACACAGTCTCAAAAGTGTTTAACAGCTGGTGGGGTGCCACAGGATGTCAGTGTCTGTGTAACTCAAAAACCTTGGAACGTTGTACCAATCCTATATGCAGTCTAGAACATCAGCCATACAGAAGTTGTTTTGAAAGTAGGTGCCATGTTCATATGGCACATGCATGGTGTCTGCAGTTGTCTGTATGGGGATGGATTTGTTGCCACTGTGTGTTATGTATATGTACGTGACATGACATGTATTGAGGGTTCAGAGAGGCTCCTTTATTTCAAAATCATTTTCCATCTTTATTTAAATTTTAGCCAGGCTCACCATATCTTTACTTTCAATGTAACAGAATAGCAACAGAAATTTGTGCATATGCTGTGTAAATTAATATGCTGATAAACTACTAACATAATGTTGTAATATGAATGTTTATAAAATATATGTAATAATATAAGCATGTTACATAATTATAACATTATGTGGATACATCGTAATATTGTGCTACTACTTAATACAGTGATCTATTTATATCAATGAACAGCATTACTGAAAGAATACCTTATTTTTTTCCTCTTCTTTCCCAGTGACTTGGACCAACAGTACATCAACTATGTATTCAGGTAAAATGAATAAGCCTTTGATACACTATGGCTGGTTTATTTAGCATATATTTTCATCTTCAAACATGCCTTCTTTAGGAAACTCAGAGCTACCACTACTTAAATATATTTATTTAGCATGACATTCACTGAAAAAATATGGCTTAACAGCTGCATGATTTTGGCTATGGTTGTAGGTGGACATGCCAATGTACACCTGGGGAGGTAACGAGGTGTTAATTATGAATTTTTAATCAACATGTGCACAAGTGATCTCTCTTTTCCAGAAATAATATTTACAGAGTAACTCCCTGGCAAAACCTTCTCTGCAGAAAATCAAACTTGTACCAAATTGCCAGAGGGGGAGGCAGTGATTATAAAAGTACCACGTGCAAAGAACATGAGCAATAACTGACTGTTGAGAGTGCTGTTAGTAGAATTGAGTAATTCAGACATTTAGTTGTTTTTCCGATTGGGAGATATAAAACTGGCTTGTTATTTTGCAGTTAGTGAAAGAGCCTGAGTCACCAACCAGAGTCCCCTGTATTTTTCTCAAAAACAAAATATTTTAAGAAAAGATTAAAAAAACCCAGTCCTTTCTCCAAAGAGCCATGCAAACCAGAACACCTAGCGTGCATGGCTTCCACTAGGTTTTTGTGAGGTTTTATTTAAATTAAGGCTTATAGAACCTTTACTAGATCCTTGTCCACCCATAATCACATCTGCTTGTACATATTGGCCTCTTGGAATGGTAAATAAAGTTGTATGAGAATGCTGTGGACTATGAGACTACGGGTGTGGAGCTCTAAGGGAGGAGGATGGTTCAAAGGACTGAAGGACATAAATTAATTTAGGTCAAAGTAGAACACAGGGCAGAAGTTTGGCATAAGAATAGGAAATTGAAGTTGTTCTTATCATTTGATTGTGTGCTTTAGTCTGACCACATTAAAGATCCCTGATAGGAATACATCAGAAACACTGCTGTAGGACGATTATTTAACATCAGTTTCCAGTTAACTTATGAATGTCATCAACGTGGTAACAGCGTATACCTCTTTCTATTGTAGTCCGGTTGGCTCTTCTGCTTCCATAAGTAAGTAATACAGGCCACTGATCTGGGGTTTGTATGGTTGCAGTGTCTGTTCACCAGGATCCCAAGCATTAACAATACCTGAACAACAATTTGCTTGAAGCAGGCTCTTGTTTTAAGTGAGTTGTCATTTTCTATTTAGTGCGAAGTGCAAAGAAAATCAATTTTACTCAGAGGATGTGGTTGTGTTCATTGAAATTGTTCTGAAGTGTGGTCGTCATGGAGCTTGTGGATATGCTGCTGTGTGCAGAGAGATAATCTGTGAAGTCTTGAATGAGGTACAACTTTATGTCTAATGCTGAAATAATAATCATTAAGCAAGCAGTAAAATCAGTTGATTTTTTTGTTGTTGTTTATCAGCTGCCCGACTCTGGCTCTCAGTTGTTATTTTAGTTGAAAATTGCATCTGGGCCTGAACCTTCAAATTCAGATTTTGACCAAGGTCTCAATTTTGCAGCTGCGATTGAAAAGTCCCTGCCGTGTTCCCTGCCATGTTGGCTGATGGGATCCTTTGAAGTCTGTGAAGTTGTGTCCAGCAGAGAGCAGGAGCACTACATCACATGGAAAGGATGAATATCGTTATGGTGGTTTTCAGAAAGGAGAAGCTTCTCACTAAGGAACTGTGACGTACAGTCGTGTGTTTAAGAACTCCGAGTTCCTAAGCTCCTTGCAGAGGAGTTGTGCAAATTGAGAGATGACTTTCTTAGCATCTCCTTTAAAGCAGAAATGTGTTCTTAAACACCAAAGGCACTGGCAGGATTTGTCCCTTCATGAGACCTGTAAGTATATAGTTATCTTTGACAGGTCTGCCACTCCCCACATTTGGATGAAGCTGGTCATTGTGTTTGAGAACGGTATAGAGTGGCTGACAGAGAATTATTGCAAAAACTTAATTTCTGTAGAAAACAGGCCAAAATATTTTTATATCACACTGAATAGAAGACATTTTACTCTGAAACCTGCATGAGCACAAACTTCTGATGGGCAATTCTTGGTCAAAATTACTCTAAATGTGCTTATCTCTGGTAGGTGGTGCTCAGCATTAAGTTTTGTGAATTAGCAAGCTGCTTCCTCTAAGTAAGGCTTCTCAAAGACTGTTTTGGCCATGATAGGAGAGGAACCTTCCTGGAGAGGAACTTTTCAGATCTGAAGAAATGCTTGCCAAGGACAAAAGTGTGGTGCTCTTCTTAAGCCATTATTTACAGCATGATTATTCAATGGCTTTTTAAAACAGAGCATACCACCTTTCTAGCTGCAGTGTTGTACTGTATTGACCTAGACAGGCTTGAGCTGTGGGCCCAGGTGAACCTCATGAGGTTCAACAGAGCCAAGTGCAAGGTCTTACACCTGGGTTATGGCAACCCCCACTATCAGTACAAGCTGGGGGATGTAAGGATGGAGCACAGCCCTGCTGAAAAGGACCTGGGGGTACTGATGAATGGCAGGCTGGACATGAGCCAGCAGCATGACCTGACAGCCCAGAAAGCCAACTGTATCCTGGGCTGTATCAAAAGAAGCGTGGCCAGCAGAGTGAGGGAGGTGGTCCTGCCCCTCTGCTCTGCACTGATGAGACCTCACCTGGAGCACTGCATCCAGATATGGAGTCCTCAGTACAGGAGAGACATGGACCTGTTGGTGCATGTCCAGTGGAGGGCCACAAAAATGATGCAAGGGATGGAACACGTAGAGAGCTGGGGACAAGCTTGGAGAAGAGAAGGCTCTAGAGAGACGTGAGTGGATTTTCAGTATTTAGAGGGGGACTACAAGAAGGAAGGGGACAGAGTCTTTATCAGGGTCTGTTGTGATAGGACAAGGGGAAATGATTTCAAAGTAGAAGAAGGGAGATTTAGATTGGACACTAGGAATATATTATTTTTTTTTTACAGTATGGGTGGTGAGGCACTGGAGCAGGTTGCCCAGAGAGGTGGTAGATGCCCTGTTCCTGGAGATATTCAAAGTCAGCCTGGACAGGGCTCTGAGCAACCTGATATAGCTGTAGGTGTCACTGTTCATTGCAGGAGAGTTGGACTAGATGATCTTCAAGGGTCCCTTCCAACTGAAACGATTCTATGATTGTATTTCTCTGCATTCTGACTCCTCCACTACTGATACTTTTAATAATTCCTAGTAGTTTTTATTTGATGTTGTGTTTTTTTTTTTTTTTCCCAGTAATCTTATGTTTACTTTTATTCTTCTCCAGTCCCTCACTTTTCACCAAGGTAGGAGCCAGATTTCTTTCCCCACCCAGCTGGCAAGCTGTAGGATGAGGGGACAGACATTTCTGCCTGGCATGTTGGGGGATATATAATGTCTTAGAAGAGGGTCACAGTTTGTCTTGGGCTCTCTCCTGTGTTGAGGCAGGTAGAGATATGTTACTTATTGTGGGGCACCTGGAAGAAAGTTTCAGTGCATCCTATTGCTATCTGATATTTGTTCACAATGGTGTGCCAGATGACCTGATAGTCACCGGTGCAGAGAAACAAGGACTTATAGCAGGAGAATTTCAAATGGCACTGTCAGAGATGCAGGGTTACCGGTGCAGTTAAACTGTATCTGACTATGAAAGAGCTGTGAATCCATCATTTTTGTGAATTAAAAAAGCTGCCGTAGATGTTCTGCAAGAGACAGAGGCAGCTTTGCAGGCATAAATTGCTCTCCTTGCTGCCAAAACCTCCTTTTTAGCTGGGGAGGAGGCCTCGGGTGGCTAAGCTCCCAGTACAGGGTAAGAAGAGGGAGCAGAGAAACCCTGTGTGAGGACTTTGTTCCTGCTACAGCCCTATATCTAGGCTGTCCTTCTGGAACCCACTGGATCCCTAATCTGACTTTATAGCATAATCGTGCCTTTTTTATTGATATTCTGTTTAGGGCAGAGTTGCAGCACAGCTTTAATGCCATCTAAGCCTTTGACTTTAACCTTCCCTGCACTTCACAGGAAAGGTTTTGTTTTCTTCCTTATGTTTTCTTTGGGCTGAGGCCTGGGATGTCTGGTATAGTTATCAATCCTTCTTGATTCCAGGAGGAAGTTTCTCTTTGAGCATTTTTCAATCTCACTGTTTTATTTTGTTGGAAAAGTGGCAATGCAAAAAGCAAAAGTGAAGAAACACAGCTTAGTCATAATTCTCATCACTGTTGATACAGTTTTGCTTCCAGTCTCCTGTTGTCTTTCTTACTGTGTCAAAAGCAATAGGCCTTTGCTTCCTTTTGTGTCCTTACCAGGAAACTGTGGAGTCGGGCCTACTTAATGTGGATGTCTTTTGGCCATCCAGCACAGGGAGGTTGTACGTGTGTGGGTAAGAGGGGTGGGAGAGATTTTGCGTAGCGAGTAATGTGCTTTTTGTTGTTTAATGTCTTTGTGATACCTAGTTCTTTTAAAAAGATGTATAAATATTGACAGTGTGAAATACTGTACCAGTCTATGCCTTTCAGAGACTGTATGAAATATTAAGCCTAAAATACCCAACTGCCTGTAATTCACGAACAGTTTCTATCTTCAGCCCTCTGCCTTCCATGTCTGATTTTGGTGGCAAGCTTCCCTTCTGAGGCTTTGCTGGTCACAGGATGCCTGTGCACTTTGGAATTCCCTTCAGTACCAGTGCCTCTGCGAGTAATGCTCAGAGCATGCTGAGGTCCAGCCACAAAGTGTAATCACCTGATTGCTTGGAGATCTGGAACTAGCTGAGGTCCAGCTTGGAAATTACAGTAATGTTAATTCTGAAAAATGGAGTGGTATAAGCACACACTGATGGTACTGTAGTGCTCTAGGTATGTCATTTGCAGCACATTTTCTAGCCACTGCCATGTGTGCTGGGAACCGCTCTGAGCTTTTTCTCTGCCTTAACTTATCAGGAAACCTTCTACTAGCTGACTGTGCTTTACTGCTATTACTGGGCCCAGTGAACTGTAAAAATCACTGATAATTAGCCAGGGAAAAATACCTAACGTTAGCATTCATAACTTTAATGAATGTCTTTTCACCTTCCTAAGTGCAATGAAGAGAAAATACTCTTTTTTCCTTCTCCTTCTTGTCCTTTGGTTTTGTGATGAACATGTGTTGTTAGTGCTTTGGAAGACTTTCTTGCTTCTCCCAACCTACAGTACTCCACCTCTGAAACAATGTGGAATTAAAACATCTGGAAAAAAAATAAGAAACCTATATGAAGAATTAACAGTGCTGTAGTGGGCTCTGTACCACAAACTCAGAGCATGATGACCATGTAGGACCACAGAAGTCTTAATTAGTTCTCCAGTTGAAGATCTGGTCACAGCTCATTTTGTTCCTCGTTTGTATCTTTGTAAAAAGCGTGCATCGGTTGAGCTGCTGCTTGGTTTTGTTTTCATTTTTCTAACTTGTTTAATTGCAGCATTTGTTCTTTCTTCAACTGACATTTGGAGCATGAATGTGCTGTTCATGTGCAACCATATCCGTAGGACTGGGTATTTGACTTTTATGCAATATATGGGCATTTCTACAAACACTGACATTTGTGCACACGGTTGAAATTCACCCTTGGACGGGGGGCATTAAAGTCTAGACATTATTATAATTACCTATAGATTCTGTCTCAGTGGTGTCACTAGCTGGCTGAGTAGCAACTTTGTTGAAAAGGAGTTGGTAATGAAATGCGAAGATGATTGTGAAGCGGTAGCGTGTGCTCGTGGCAAATTGGGCTGTGTTAGAAGGAGTACTTCACATTGAGTGAAGTCACTGTCAGTATTGCTGAGGCTGCAGATGGAGTACTCTGTTCAGTTTGGGGCATCCCAGTTCAAGAAAGACACCAAGAAGCTGAAGATAGAGTAGAGGTCTACTGACATTGTCAGGGACCTGGAGCATAGGTTGTACTGGAAGGGGAGTTTGAAGGAGTTGGTCTGGCAATGTGGAGACCAAGGTGCTACTTAATAATTGCCTCTACATTCTTGGAAGGAAGTTAAAAAGATGACCAAGCCAAATTCTTCTAAGGTGTAGCAGGTAGTATAACATGTAACAACAGTCGTAAGTTGCTCCTGGTAGTTTGAAAACTGAATATCAGGAGAAACTTCTTCACTGGGAAGGTGGGGTGGCTCTGGAGCAAGTTACCCAGAGAGGTGTGGAGTCTCCCTGCCGAAAGGTTTTTGAGACCTGCCTATGGAGACGGAGCCATAGAAGACATGTTTAAGTATTGACGATAGCCCTCTTGCAAGTTAATAATGGTATTAAGGCAACCCTGAAGATTCCTTTCCAACTACCTTTAAAATATATATATATGTTTCATTTATTCTACTTAACTGGAATAATTTTCACCGTGAATAAAATTGCAAAGCTATCAATTCGTAACGTTTGGACAATGTCATAACTACTGCAATATGAAATTAATCTTTTTTTTCTTTTATTTTTTAGTGTGGTGCTGTTGGCTTCTGCATCCCATCCAGCAGGTAAAGTGGATTAAGTTGCTTCTTTTTCACATTTCCATATTGCCCTTCCTTTTCGTGCTTCTTTTTAGAGGCCAGTCCATATAGAAGTCTAGCTCTGGAATTCAAGTGCAGTATGACTGATAATATGATATTGGCCAGATAACATTGTGTAATTCATGTGATACCTACTAATTTCTTTCTGAAGTGCCCTTTGCAAAGAAGCAGGGTGAGATAACCAGCAAAAAACAGCTTTTGAGGTGATACTTGGCATAGAACAAGGATTCCCTCACCGAACACGACCTCTTGAGAGCAGTGTTCCACAACTCACAATATAACTGAGTTTCCTTCTCTGCATTTCCCTCAGTGCTACGCAAACATTTTGTTTTGGTGCTTTAAGATGTACCCCATCCCTGTGGCAGGATTTGAAGTAGCAAAAGATCTCAGGCTAAAGTAAAAGAAACTGAATCTTGAATGGTGGAAAATATTCCTCTCATATGTGTGTCTAACCTTGAGAATGATAAAGGTGTCCGTCTGTTGCTTTCACTGAAACATTTTCCGAACCAGAAAAGCAAAGTAAAAAGCATTTAAATAAACTTGAATATCCCCTTTAGATTGGTGATTTGTCTTGTGTATCTAGCATTTCCCCATCAGTAGAGACAGAAAAGCATTCAAAAAGTAAGCATTTCAAAATCTGAAAGATGGAGCATCTTCTTAATCTATAGTGCCGAAGGGCTGTAGGAGTCCCAGGAATTGTTGCTACTAAGAGCAGCCAGGGCCCAGGTTCTTGGAAATGCAAGCACTCCAGAGCTCTGCCTTGATCTGGAAGGACTCTCTGAAACCTCTTGACTTTGCTCTGTGTTGCAGAGTTCAAATTCCAGAGGGAGAAGCAGCCAACATCTATCCGTGTTTCCTGTTGCTTCAATAGGAACAATCACAAGTTCTGAAATAAAAGAAGCCACTAGCATTGGCAACTGTTGCTTCAGCAGGATCATCTGTATTCTAGCAAAGAATGCTCTTAAGTTTTATATAATTCCTTTCCCCCTTTCAAGCAAAGGGAGGAACTGGCTAGAATCAAGGTCACGGAGAAATTAAGCAGACTAGAAATGTGAAAAGCGTCATAAATGAAAAGTCAGCCAGCTGTAAAGACTCAAAGGAATGTTAAACTAGTAATGTTCATATAATTACTGTTCCCTGCTTTTAACAGAGGGTAATTCATTTTTTTTTCCTATGTTCCACTGAGTATATTGCCTTGTCCCTCAGGTGATCTCTTCAGTGCCTTGGACTTTCCATTCCTCTACTTCTACAGATTTCATAGCAGTTGCTGTGCCAGGTAACTCCTCTGTTATGTGGACATGTGAATTTTTTCAAAATAAGAGCTAATGTTAAGTTTCAACCTTGACCCTCAGTTAAAAACTCCAGAGGATTCAAAACCTTAGTTATACTAGTTTGTGCTAGCATAAGCTGCTAAAACTCCAGAGAATATGTATCGGTGCGTATCTGTGGCTATTCATTTGAAGGCATGAGATTCAAATGTGCTGGACTTTGGCTTGTCACAGATGAGATAAATGTGTTCTGTATTCTATTTGTATTTTGATTCTGCATTAAAAGGTGTTACTAAAAATATTGTTAAATAATTTCCCTGTCTAGATAGTTTTATGGTATGGAAGTGTCATTTGTTTGTTTGTTTTTTCGAGAGTGAACTGTATACACTATAAATATATGGCAGCTAGCTGTGGTTGAATAACTTGTTCCCCTGAAGCTAGGTGAAATCTGTTTCTTCTTGAAGAATCGTAGAATCATAGAATGGTTTGGATTGGAAGGAACCTTTAAGATCACCTAGCTCCAACCCCCCTGCTATAGACACGGATACCTCCCTCTAGACAGGTTGCTCAAAGCCCCATCCAGCCTGGACTTGAACTCCTTCAGGGTGGAGGCATCCACAGCCTCACTGGACAGCCTGTTCCAGTGTCTCACCACCAACACAGTAAAGTCCTTCTCCTCAGGGCTGCTCTCAAGCCATTCTCTACCCAGCCTGTATGTGTGCTTGGGATTGCCCCAACCCACATGCAGGACCCTGCACTTGGCCTTGCTGAACTTTGTGAGTTTGTCATGGGCCCACCTCTCAAGTGTGTCCAGGTCCCTCTGGATGGCGTTCCTTCCTTACAGTGTGTCAACTGCACCGCTCAGCTTGGTGTTGTCTGTAAACTTGCTGAGGATGCACTCAGTCTCACTGTCGATGTCACCTACAAAGATGTTAAATAGCACCAGTCCCTGCACTGATCCCTGAGCAATGTCACTTGTCATTGGTCTCCACTTGGACATTGAGCCGTTGACTACAACTCTCTGAGTGTGATCATCCAGTCAGTTCCTTATCCAGGGAATGGTCCATCCATCAAATCCATTTTTCTCCAATTTGGCAACCAGGATGTTGTGCAGGACAATGTCAAATGCTTTGCACAAGTCATGGTAGGTAACGTCAGTTGCTCTTCCTTTATCCACTGACACTATATCTCCATCATAAAAGGCCACCACGTTTGTCAGGCATTACTTGCCCATGGTGAAGCCATGTTGGTTACCACAACATGGTTAGACAGGTTCTAATGGATATTTAGCTATCCTGGATATTCTCTTTAATGTTGTTAGAATTTTACTACTGTTGTAGACTCCTGCGTCTGTTTCCATTGACCCAGCTTAAGTAGGCATATATTAGATGACACTGTACACTATGCTCTTCTAAAACAATCGGAGAGGAATAGATGTAGTAATAAGCATCTCAGTTGGTCACCATCTTGTCATGTAGTGTCTTTGTACATGTAAAGAATTTGAAGGAAAACCTACAGAACATAAAGTAAGGGTAACTGATACAGATAAGTATTCTACCTGCTCAGAATGTCTGAGGCATTAGTAGTTAGGTGCAAACTACTCAATTTATTTAATGAAACAAATCTGTATTTAATTGTGACATCAGTATTTCAGGTGTGATAATTAGCTGTTCTGTCTTAATTACATCAAACACCTTCAAGTCACTTTGACTAAAAGCACTTTTCAGGGGGGCAGAACAAATTTTAGTCAGCTGCTGGGCTTTGAACCGTCCTGTTTCTCAGGGTGGGATGCTCTGTGACTGGTAACTGAGTTTGGTTCTGTTTTTTATCACTAAAGCATCGTCTTTCTTAGCTATGTCCACTTGAGTCTCTTCCTAATGGCTCAGTGTAAGAAACCATAGTGCCTCCTACTCCTGGGCAGTTACCTTACACTACCACTTGTATCAGAAATAGCTGTGTACTGACAGGTGGTTGAGACATGATTTTCTACATGCCTTGAGCAGGGAACAGCACTTTGCTCAGGTGCTGAAGTCCAGCGTTGAACTTCTAACCTGCTATTGCAGAGGATGTCAACTGTCAAGAACTGCACACCCATTTCAAGGACCAGGGCACTTTTTGCTGCACCACCTGCGGGCCCCATTGATCCTATTTCCTTTACCATGCAATTTCCCATGGTAGTTAGTAATCTCTTGTGCCTCTTAACCATACGCATCTTGAAGTCCTTTTCTATTCCCTGTTTGCTGGTTTACCCTATTTCAATGTTCAGAGAGTATGTTACAAGTAGAAAAAAATCCACAGCCAAAGGTTGTCAGCCCCATGAGGTCCAATTAGCTGTGGAACAAAGTTTCCTCAAAGGTAGCCTTGGCTACGGGAGGGACTACTGTCCTATATGACTTTAGAGTCAAAATTAACTGTGTTGTCAATAAGAGCTTTGGAGTGTTCTCTCTTTACTGCTATTGAATCTCTTACCTGTTATCAGGAAAGGATACATTTGAATTCTGAATTAGAAAATAGGTTTAAACAGCTTGAAAGCTTTGGGAAGCAGCTTTCCAATGGTTTAACCTCTGTGGAGGTAGAAGTGAGTTTCTTGCCAACCATGTGGCTTCTCTTGAAATTAGCATTGCCTTTACTCAGAGCTGTTTCAGTGTCTCAAGTTAAATATTTGACCCCATGTTTCCAATAATCTCTACTTTTCTGATTACACAAGTGTATTAGAGACTAGCCATTAAGACTTGCTTTACTCAGACTCCAGTCACTGACTGAACAAAACCCCAGATTTGCTGGACATAATGTAAGCTCTTTTGTTGACCAGCTTGCTTTGTTCAAATGAGATTAACACTACTTGAAGGGTGCCTGTTCAGTTCTGCATTAGGAAAACTGAGATGCTTGTAAAAGACCACTTAACTGAAATTAAGAGAGTTTATTGACAAGTTTTCCCTATCTTTTGCAGTGGACTCTTGGGATTCTTTCTGATGTTGCACACAGTGAAGCTAAAAAGCAGCACAACCTTGGGGCAGTATGCAGCATGGAGTTTCCTTGCAAAGGTAAGAAAAAGACCATACAGAAACGCAGGACGACAGAGGAAGTCCTGCATTTCCTTAGTTTTCCCTGCTATTCCTACTTGATAGGGCCTGTCTGTTCAGGTTGATCATAGACATTAGGTATCCATCAGGTATCAAATCAGTCCATAGTAAACCTGGATCATTAGCGAAGGCAAAAGACTTTGTATAGACCAAGTTCAATGGAACAGTTCTGATTACTGCAGCTGAGGATTTGGCCTAATGAATTCAAGTAGTATAAATCAATAATTACCAAAGGTGTTTTGGAGAAAAATGTTCTTCCTGATAGTGTGTGCATCAGCTCTTGCCAGTATGTCAGAATCAAGAGCTAAGAGCAGTTCTGTGAAGGTCAGCACCCACTGCCATCATTCTGGGACAGAGAATGTCATTTGCCTTGACATTACCAAAGTTTTTGACAGTATCTGCCACAGTGTTCTTGTATTCAAATGAGGCTGTTACAGTCTGGATGGTCAGTTAGGTTGCTGAAAGATGACTGGTTGGATAATCTGGCTCAGAGTGTAATAGTTGAATAAGTTGAGGCTTGTGACAACTCAAGTAGACAGGGGTCTGTCCTGGGATCTGTCCAGTTTAACATCTCTGTCAGAGAATAAGAGGTGGTAGAGGGCACTCAAGTTTGCAAAGGAAACTCAAGTGAGAGAACAGCAACTGAAGCTGCTTGGTTTGTTCAGTGTAGAGAGCTTCATTATGGTCTTTGTGGCCTGCAGCTTCCTCACGAGGGAAATGAAGAAGCAGGTGTTAATCTCTTCTCTCTAGTGACAGTGACTGGACCCAAGGAAACAGCATGGATCTGCATCAGGGGAGGATCAGATTGCGTGTTAAGAAAAGGTTCTTCTTCAAAAGGGGATTGGGCACCAGAACAAGATCCCAGGGCAGTTGTCACGGCACCAAGGTGCATTTAGGCAATACTCTCAGGTTTGAAGTTTGAGTGGTCCTCGGTGGGAGCTAGGAGTTGGACTCAGTGATCCTTGTGGGTTCCTTCCAGCTTAGAATCTTCTGTGATTCTATGACCAGTCAATAGCACCAAAGGACAGTGTTGCCCTCCAGAGGGGACTTGGACAGACTGGAGGTATGAGTCTTGCATAATTCAGCAGGGACAGATGTGAAGTCCTGCACGTAGGAAGGAAGTGTCCCTGGCAATATTACAAGCTGGAGACTGCCTGGCTGGGAAGCAGTTCTGTGGGAAAGAACCTGGGAATTTTGGTAGACAGCAAGCTGACCATGAGCCACAGCATGCCCCAGCAATAAAGAAGACCAAAAGTGTCCTGAATTGTATTAGAAGTAGCAAAGGCAGTGAATTAATGGAAGCCATCATTTCCTTCTACTCACATCTTGTTAGACCCCATCTGCAGTTGAGAGTCATAAAATCATAGAATCATTCAGGTTGGAAAAGACTTTCAAGATCATCAGGTCTGATCAGTAACCTGACTTACCAAGTCCAATCACTGCACCATGTCCTTTTATTCCATGACAGTGTCTCTTAAATACCTCAAGGGATGGGGACTCCACCACTGCCCTGGGCAGCATGTTCCAATGCTTGACCACACTTTCCGCAAAGAAATTCTTTCTAATGTCCAATCCAAACCTTTCCTGGTGCAACTTGAGGCTGTTTCATGCATCCTATCACATGTCACCTGAGAAAAGTGACTGATACCCTCTTTGCTGCAACCTTTCAGGTAGTTGTAGTGAGCAATGAGATCTCCCCCCAGCCTCATCTTCTCCAGACTAAGCAACCTCAGTTCCCTCAGTTGCTCCTCATAACTCTTGTTTTCTAGTCCTTTCACCAGCTTTGTTGTTCCTGTCTGAACACATCTGAACAACTTAATAGACTTCTTGTGGTGAGGGGTCCCAAAATGAACATGATATTCAAGGCGCAACATACAAGGAGACAATCGTTTTCCTAATCCTGCTGGCAGCACTAATTTTGATGCAGGCCAGGATGCCCTTGGACCTTTTCTGCTGGGCAACTTCCCAGACACTCTTCCCCAAGCCTATACTGCTACATAGGGGTGTAATGACCCAAGTGCAGGACTTGACACTTTGCCTTGTTGAATGTTATGCAGCTGAACTTGGCCCACTGATCTAGCCTATCCAGGCTAGAATTTTCTTCGGGGTCCTTTAATACAAGGAAGACACTGATGAACTGGAGTGATTTTAGCACTGTCACCAAGATAGTCAGGGAGCTTAGTGATGATGCCCTTTGAGGAAGGGCTGCAGGACTTTGGGTTTATTTAGTCTGGAGCTGAACAGCTGGAAAGATCCCTCTGGGAGGAAGTCCCTCTGGGGGACACTTAGCAGCAGCTCCTTCAGGTATTCTAGGGAGGCTGCGCAGCCTCCATCTGTGAAGGTTTTCAAGATCCAACTGCACAAAGTGGTAAGCAACCTGCTCTGATGTCCTTAGATCAATTCCTGGAATTACCGAGGAATTACCCATGATTTGTGAATTAAGAGTCTGGCTGTAGTTGTTGTAAGTTACTGACAGCTTATTTATTAAATTATCAGTAGTAAATGCAGTCAGAAGAGCTGATCTGACTCCTTTTCCCTTGTTAGATATTACTTAGTTTTCATTACCCTCAGCTAGGTCATATGAAAACCGCAACCTGGTTATGTTGTTGATGATTACAACTTTCCTACTACACTGAATGAAACTGTTACCTTAAGAAAAAGTAAACTTGCACAATATGCCTCTTTAGAATCTGTACTGAGACTATTCTTTGTTGGTTTGGGGTTTATTTTTGTTTGTGGCTTTTTTTCTGGCTATAACAAGAAGGGAGCAATGTGGCTCATTTTTGCTTTACCAACTGTTTCAACACTGTACAATTCACACAAAGTTTCTCACAAGTTTAAATTTTTCACAAACATTCTGACTGCACAGATTTTAATGCCTTCCCTTTCTTCTTGCTCTTTGGTGTCAGGTCAGCTGACCTGAAACTTACTCCTACGCTTATGGTTTTTAATTCTCTGGGCTGGAGGTGGGAATAGCTGGCTCTGCTAGTAGGTATCGTGAATAACAAGAAATGGTTCTAGATGTGGTATTTATGACCTATCTGTAAAAAATTTAAGCAAAGATGTGTTGTGAAATATACTTTAAGCAGTTTGGGTCCTTCCCAGCTGAAGTGAATCAGAGCCACAAAGTCTGGACTGGATCAAAGCTTTCCTAACGTTCAAGTATTTCTAGATTTGTGGGGGTTTGGCCAGCTCTAGATAGAAATTAGACAAAATTTGTTCTAGCCTCTGTTGTCAGTGAGATTACGTGCTTTTATAGCAACTGAAGATTTTAGCTTGTATCACTGTGATAATTCGATCTGTTCTTTAGCCTTAAAAATCAGCATGCAGCGCGTGGTGTAATTACTCATCTCACTTAGGAAGGTTTTTGTAACAGAACAAATCAGTCCTTTTCCTACTTTAACTTCTAACCTAGTGCTCAAATTATATGCCTCGTCTTGAGTTCAAAGAGGGAAATAAGCAATAAGGATATGAGATTTTCATGTAATTTCTGAGTAATTTTGTCAAAACTAGCAGTTTCCTCAATGTCTTTCACTAGTGTTTAAAGCTCACTATGAGAATGCTTTAGGGCTCAGTTGTACCCATCTGGGGCACTATTAGGACCACAGAGGAACTGCTCAGTGCTGAAATGCAACTGATTCTGGGTAGAAGACAATGAATGCTTCAAAAATTCAGATACACATCAGTTTTAGAATGGGACAGACACAGATGGGTAGAAAGCAATGAGCTGAACGGGTGTTTGCCTGCAAAGGTAAGGGTTAACCTACCAGCTCCTGGAAAATTCTCACCAGCTATCTTGTAACAATAAGGAACCGGGTATTAACATATGGAGTAGTTAGGAAGAATGGTACCTACCTGATTGCTAATGCTGCTTCCTGCAGGTGTTAGGAGGCATTATAGGTACATACTGATCCAACCCAAGCCTGGATGTGAGGGCTCTCAAACACATCTTAAGCCGTGAAAGGCACAGAAAGGCAGTATTGAAGTAGTACCATAAGAATGTCTTTAAACTCAAGTGTGCAACTCCTTAAAAAAAAAAATAAAATAAAGGAAATTGATGTGGATAAAGAATACAGATAAAAACTGTTTGAATTTGGACTTGGAGAATGAGATCTGGTGGGGGGGTGAACAAAAGTCTGGATAACAACAGTGGCTTTACATTCCCACTTGAGCATTTTTCTTGTGTTGAGTAGTGCCCTAGATCATCCTCTTAATCTCTCAGTCTGACTGCAGTTTTTACCAGCAGTTGGAAAGGAGAAGCACTTGAGTCCAGAATATGTTTATCCTGCAAATGAGCCAAGAAGAGAGAATGCTGTAGCCCTCAGACAGCAAGCAGCACAGTCCTCTAGGGAGGTGCAGAGAATTGCAGAATCTGTTTTCCATTTGGATGCTTTGTACCTATGTGACTGACAAGCTGGGGCTGAGATTGCTGCCACCACTTCATTTCTTGTTAAGTACTGGTAGACCAATAAACCAGCCGTGAGATTTAGTTGGGCTTCTTTAGAGATCCAAGGATGCATTCTTTGTGAAGCCCACATATTTGGCCTCCCTGACCTTTAATATTTCATTCACTTTAAAACTAGAGCTGGGTCATAACTTGCTTTTACAATGGTTACTTTGGCAGTGGCAACTTAATCATTGCATGAGGTTCTTAAATTCTTTCCCGTAATGATTTTTGACAGCTTTCATGTCAAAGCACTGCTCTGTGCATAGACAGATGAAGCACAGGTTTCATCTGTGTGTATAACCCTGCGTGATATCTTTGGTGACAAACACACTGCACTTGTGCTGCGAAAGCAAACACTGTGTGCATTAGTCATATCTGTATAGATCGGTGAGGAATGCCAAAAAACTGCTAAAGTGATTTGAAAAACAAACAAAGAAGTCTTTTAAGAAGGCCAAGAAGTATGGAATGCTTTGTCATAGCCATGCACAGATTTAATCCCCAGGAGAGCAGGGACTTGAAGCTGCATGAGATTTCTTGTTTTAATTTGAAGGCTGTGCTAGCATCATGGGTTGTGTACTGGAAAGACAAACTGGAGATGCTCATATATACAGACAGAAGCATCTGGTGAGAGCACTAATGAGCCCTAACAGTGCTGTCAGGGAGTTTGTTTAGATTAAGGCTGCCAATCTATATCTGATGATGAAACCTGTTAGTACCTCTAAAAATTAAGCAGCAGAAATAAATTGCATCATGAATAGAAGGGAACAGTGGTATCTCTTAACTTTCAGCAAGATAGTTGTTACTTATGAATTTATACTCCTCTTACTTATTTAGTGTTATCCCAGTAAAACTTGTGGCGGTGAATTCAGCTTGTTTCCAGTAGGAACCTACTGGGACAAGCTTTATAAGGTGGAAGAATAAAAGAGAAGGGCAGTAGAAGGTGGGTTTAGGATTTTCTCTTTCTTCTTCCTTTCTTTGAAGAAGTGAAGTTGAATAACTGAGATCAGACTGCACTGAATTTTTCACTCGTTTTCCTGCACATGGTCTGGAAGAAAATGTATGCAGGAGTATGCATGCCTTTTCTCTATGCCCATCCAATGCACGGTTGTGTAATCTTTAGTGTATCCAAATCCTGTTGGAAGCTCCTTGATACATAAGAGTGTCCCCTGACAGTTGCTTTGGTTCCTTGTTTGTTAACTTTAGAAGTACTTGCCCCAGGACTCCCCATATTTTATGCTGGCTGCCAGGCACTGCAAAAGTACTTTTGCAGGAATGTCTGAAAGAACATCTTTTCCACAGGTCCCACATAACTGTTGCCCACTGTACTTACACCACAGCAGTTTTGGTCCTTCTCCAGAGCACCAAACAGCTATTCAGGGTGTCTCCTGTAGTCTTTGATTTTAGATTTTGTGTCTGTGTATCTGCTTCTTAGGTCCCCGTGGTGTCTTGAAGAGAAAGGATAGAGTATATCCATCTTCATATGATAAAGGATGATAACTCTCCTAAAGATTGGAAAGCACTGACATTCTTTATTAAAGCAGAAATTCACTTTTTTTCCCACATACCATAAAATAGAGGCTACAGCTACAAATCTTCTGGGGCTCCTAGCCTGGTTATGCTCACTGCTCCTCTTCACACATAGCAATTGACTTAAGAATTTTATCTACTTAATTTAAAGAGGCAAACCAACTCGGAGCAATAAAACAAATTCATCTCTTTTCCACATTTTTGCAGTTTTGATCCTTTTCCTAAAGCACGTGAGCTCCTAACGTCAATTTCTTAGTTCCTGTCTTGTACTGCTGCTTAGCATGTAAGTGCTATAAAATATTCTGGTCCATAATACCAGCTCCTTATTTCTGCTGAGGAGTGTTTACTTACAGAAATAAGTACCATTGTAAGAGTCTTGCTATTGACACCAGATGAAGCAAATGGCTCCCTTGTGCATCTCTGCCCTGATGGGAGGGGATTCAGGATAAACAGTTGTGTTTAAAGATCTTATGTGTGTATTATAACCAGAAGAATGTGTTTGGCTGCCTGGCACTTGCCTGTTTGGTTGTATTGCAGACTGAAGTCTCTCTTCTTTGTGTGCTGCTGTATGCAGGCGAAAGTGACAGTGAGATTCTTGGCTACAATGATGTTGCTTTCTTGGCACGGACCTTGCAAAACTTTATGCAAGAATGTCATAAACTCCCACTGCAGTTCCATAAACACAGTATGCACTGCATGCAAGGCTGTCTCAAGATCTCTGCTCCCTTGACCTGGAAAAACTGCAGATGCAAGGCAAAGAATCTCCCTGTGAGATGGAGATTTGTACGCTAGAACCGACCAGTCTGTGCTGGTGGGTGCCCTCTGTGCACCAGTGGGGTTTGGAGTGCATCTCTAACCTGTGAGAAGGCATTTCCATGACCCTAATGCTTGTATGCCAAGGAGGAGTTAAGTAGAAGTGAGCTGCTTCTGTCTCCATGCCATGTGTACTTTTCTGCATGTGGATATGCACGCACCTGCATAAACATGACTAAGGATGGTAAAAATTCTTATTAATTTGTGGTCAGCCCTCACTGTATGAAATATGTAACTTTATTCTTGACACACGTATTTGATTCCTGTCAGTCACCATGGGGACGGTAAAGTACCTTAGAAGAGAAAAATGCGTTTCTCAGCTGAACTTGAACTTGAGCTGGTGAGGTAATCTGTGCTCTCAACTGCATCTTATAGATTATAAAAAAAGACCAGTTGCAGAAACCTGTAAGTATAGGGTTTTGAGTAGTTTCCATGGAGACAACTTGATAGTTACATTGTAGCATCCAATACTAATTATGCCATGTAATTGTTGGGAAGACGTCGGTCTCCATAACAACACCTCTGTGCTACATGACCACTAAGCTAAGTCACACAGGCTCCCTGGGGCACGAGCCCAACTCAAGGAAGCTGTCTTGTAGTCCTGTAAGAATAGCTGAGACTTACTGGAGATTTTGCATCTTCAAGTAATGGCAAGTTTTAAGGTATTTATTAACAAGCGTTGTATAGGGCTACAGTTGTGTATCCACTGAAAATGGCAGCTGCACAACTTCTGGGCATGAAAGGGTCACACAGATAGGTACATAAAGTTGTGTGTTGCAGCTCAGGGATAGTACTGCGGTACAATCTGTGCTCAATATAATAGACTTATAATCTCAGCAGACACGAATTGATAGATTGAGCTCAAAGACATGCTCTGAATTAGTTTTTCTTCTGTCCATCATTAATATCCAGTGCACTGTGCACATTAGGGATTGCCATTCTCTGGAACATAAAGATAACTTCAGGATTGCGAATTTGGAGTGTATCTTTCTCCCCTGCCCTTGAGAGACTGTCTCTATAGATTTGACAGTGGAAAATGACAATTCAAAAGTAGATTTTGCCTGATGTATGGAATTTTGAATTGCAGAGGGTGCAGGTTTGTTGGTTCCTCTGTGTAGTTGATTCCCATTCTCCCATGTTTCTATTTAGTCTCCTAGAGTTAGTTATATTTGGAGAGCTAAGGCTGGGAGATGAATCATAAATGTGACAAAGAGATGGCAAAAGAATAAGGACTGATTTGGAAATAGTTTCTATCAGTAATATACCGATGTAAATGCCAACATTATATGGGAAAACCATTCACTGTCTAACATACCAATGTGGAAGGTTCCAAAGCTTCATCGATGTAGGCTTCCAAAAATGACCAAAAAAAAAGAGCCATGTTCTTCCCCTTTCTGGTTCTTGGTTCTTTTCGGGATCTGGATTGCTAGCTGCTTTTTTTGGCTCTTAGAGACCTTCCTGGGTGAGATGTCTCCAAACTGCCTCACGTATCTTGAGCCTGATCATTGACCTCTGGTAGGCGCTTGGTGTCACACTTTCTTCAAAGCTTCTCATGGCAGTGAGGTGATGCTGTCTGGAATGAGTCTTCCCGTCTCTCTTCCCCTCCTTCTTCCAGCTCAGAAATAAAAATCTCAAGTGCATTCATTTTTCAATCTCACTCTGGACACTTTCTTAAGGATTTAGATTTTGACTTTTGTTGAAAGTTAGCAAACAGCCATAGGGTTCTGGGGGAGGCAGACTGAATGGCTGATGTCTCCTGCTTTATATCCAGTCCCTGAAATATGTGGTGCTCAGGGAAATTACGTAAGCTTTAAACAATCATGGGATATGACTGCGGGCTGGTTCTGTCCTATTCCTAGCTAGCATGGGAAGGAAGGGGCAGAGTCCAGCTTTCTCTCCATGCGTATTGCTATGGATGGCTGTCCTAAGAGGGAAGAAGGCAATGGGTCATCTTACAGAGGCTTCCTCACCCTTACCAAGGGACCTTGGCCAAAGGCTGTGGTCGCTTCCGTCACTGCCATGGGACACTCAGGGACTGCTGACGCCCACAGTGCTGAATGTGTAACCCTGTGTCATTGTTCATAAAAGGCCTCTACTCAAAAAGGGTTGGCTGTTATTGCCTTAAAAAACATTTTTTTTCAAGTATCGCTTTTTTAAGGTTTTTGATGGAATATTTTGACCTTTTCTAGCAGTGAATGATTAGAAAGCCCTGGAAAGATTGTTGGTTTTGAATGGAAAATTAAAACCTTAAAGAATACCAATTCTTCTTTGCAATCTTTAGCATAATAATAATAGCATGTTGATTTATTTCCATTACATCATTACTAAAACAGCAGAAACACATCAGAAAGTGGCAAGGCAGAGACTGTGGCTCTGTTACTGTTGGGTTGTACAGAAAGGGGTCAGCAAAGGGTCTTAGTTATCTCGTCTGGGAATTGCTTGTTTATGAATTAGATTTTCCCAAAGGAGTCGTGAGATGGGAAATACAATAGGAAATAGACTTTATACATGCACAGAAATACCAAAGCTGTACGTGGGGGAGAGATGTTGATGGAAACTTGCTATTTTTTGCTAACAGATTTAAAAAAAAATACTTGATTACGCATCCCAAAGTTTCCTATGCTATTTTTGGTACTAGTGATATCCCCACAGAGTTCTGAGTTAGTCACGAAAGAAAATTGTTTTAATATTGACCAAGAGTATAAACACTTATATAAGTGTTTCTATAGATTATAATAATGGGAAAAGGGTATTATATTGTCTTTCACACCTAAGGTATTCCCCTTAAACTAGATGTCCTTGTTGCCTCTAGCAGTGCCTTTCAGCAACATTTGTGCTGTCTGTGCGGAAGTAAAACGGCGTGCATGGTGTTTTATAGCACATATAGCAGTGATCCTGTGGGCAAGATGAGGTTTGAAGGTGAACCCAAAAATCTCTCAAGTGTTGCACTGACAACGACCTGTGAACCTGTAGTGTCAGGGGTGTACCAAGGTCAAGACTGCAGAAAGTCAATGGTAGCATGTATCTCATCCTGTCTGTCAAAGGATTGCATTTGCTGATGCTTGTACTGTTTGTACTGGTTGCATTCTAACACAAAGATGTGCAGTGGTTGGCGAGATATATTAGTTCCATTGTACATCTGATAGTACTCACAGTGTTGCTGATCAGGGTATCTATTTGATGCAGTAAGAGTGTAACCAAAGCCTAAAGCATGGAATTCCCCAACTGCATGGCAGATTGAGTGTCCACCTGACTTTTGGACAAATGTTCATTTCCTTGGGTGCATGGAAACATGTTGATGTAGCCTGTAACGTATCTGCCTTTGGCCCCGTTTTTGCCTTGGTTACATCACTGTTGAAGTCTTCTGTCAGAGGTCACGGTCCCTTGCACTCCGTTCTCTGACACTTTCAGAGAGAACTGACAATGATGGAAAGTATCAGCCTGGTTGATTTGGACTTTAGTGAGAATTATGAAATGGTGGGCTGAATGGTGAAGAGTTATCACAGTCACTAAAAGCTGTCTTTTCCTACATATACAGTTTTCTACCACAATGCCAGTGTATTCTACCTCCAGGAAACTCAGGCTAATTTTTCTTGTCTTCATGGACTCAAACAGCCAAGAGCTTTATGCTCCCTGGATTCATTCCCTGAGCACCAGCTGAGTCATCACTGAGCCACTACTATGGGGAGGTCCCGGTTCACCTGTGAGGAGCTTGGAATTGCCTCATCTTTCACTTTTAGTCTGAGATCCTGATGCTGTAAGGCAGGCTGTTAGAGTGATCGTTCCTGCCTGATCTGGCTACCAGCCCACCTGCTGGAGCCTGGCGTTTGGGAGGAAGACAGACACCAGCAGATGCTAAGCTCAGTCCTTTGCAAGCAGCCAATTTCTTTTGTGCCAGATACATATAGCAAACTGTCAGTTCGCCTATTCAATTTACCTCCTAAGTGTGACAATGAAAAATAGGGTCTTCTTACGTGGGTTATCAGCCTTCTCTGTCTCTTTACAGTAACCTTTATTTCATAATCTCATAAGGGTTAGATGAGGTGAAGAACAACTTGAAATGCCACAAGGCTACTGCTGAGCTTAACATAAAACAAAGTGTATTTTATTGCAGTATTTTAAGCAGCAGAACATTAGAACAGCTGGCCATTCCCCAGAACTGAAAAAAAAAAAAATCAAATCAGATAAAATAAATATTTCTTAAATATAGTGTACCGCATTACTGACCAGTAAAAGTGAGGGCATTACACAGAATATAGCACTGAGACAGCTGTGAAGAAAAAACAATGGCATGTTTTTTATACAGGTTCAGATCCACTCAATTGGCATCAGTGCCTGGTTTCCTACTGTTTTCAGCACAGGCAGACATTATGTGAAAATCTCTGTGGGACAGAAGTGGAAAAACTAACTAACTGCATGCCAAGGGGTGTAAGTTTCCCATAAGCGAAGGTCAATATGCAGATCCCTTCTTTTCTCTGATATGCGCATTGACTGCAGGCTTGCTGCAGATTCTCCTGATGGCTCTGACATCAACCAGCTAACTTTATTAAACCATCCTTTGGTTCACTCCAGTTGGTGTTCGTGATCTTAATAGGTAGAACACTCGCTGCCACTGTTGTTGCTGTTATTTGATAAAGTTACACAAATTTTTAATAATTCATAAAATTACAGCAAGATGATGAATCATGTTGCCCTACCAGCTTCTGAGATCAAAGGTTTCAAGGGAGAGATGAGATGTCAGGAACAGTTTAAGACCATTGCAGTAGCAGAAAAGAATGCAAGGAAAAAAAAAATCCTCAACAAACTGAATGGCAAAGGAAGAGAGCAGTTTAGCATTACAATGCATGAAGCAGGGGGCATTGAGACTTAGGTTTGATATAAAGTAGAAATACACATGTTTAATCTTCTGGTTAGATAGGCATTAACAGTCAGTCTTGTAGCAGCAAGAAGGGACAAAGCACTGTTCAGCAAAGACAATCAGAGTTACTTGGCCTAATGAAGCCTTCATTTATTCCTCTTTAAATAACCTTTGTTGCCCTTATTTGACAGGGCTTCAGCTGCTACACGGATTGTGCCTCTCGTCTGCACAACTTATCTAAACAGATGCTATTAGTCTGGTGCATATATGCCCACTTGTTTGAATCATGATTGGTTGTGATTCCATATCAGCAAAGCATGCTTCAGGGAGAACTTAATTTCTCCTCTGTACAGAAGATTAAAGCTGAGAGAAATGTCGGGTCTGGATTACATTTTCAGTGGTCACATTTAAGAGAAACATTTAAATATAAATAGAGGGACAGTAAAAATTTAATTCAGCACTATACCTTTTTATACTTTATAGACTGGAGGTTATCGTCATTATCAGCTATCCTATCAATCCCAGAGAGGGGAAATGTATGATTTGGCTATTATATCCATATATTATAGAGGGCACATGCTTCTTCATTTTGTTTTCTCTTTTTTATGAAAGAAATATGATGTCTGTGTGGAGTGAAGTGGATCGTTGGTGTCCAAAAAGAAGTAGCTACTATGATCTTCAACCAAATACCATCTTTTGCAAGAAGCAGAGGTTTTTTATAAAGTCTCGAGATATCTGTCAAAATGAGTTATGAGTACTTGTAATTCCTCAGTCATATCCCATCAGTGATGTATGTTTATACATTTCCATGCTATATATAGTATGTGTTTATATATGAATGGTTGTAGATGTGTGTTTATACGCTGGTAGGCCTTCCTGAAAATAGGAAGTCTTGTTCATGTCTGAGCATTATAAACATGACATGATATCCTATCTTTCGTAACAGGAGAGTTTTCTCATGCAAAATCTATTAATTGCGTCTGGTAATCCACACATCCGTCTTTGCTTTCTGTAAAGTCGAGGTCTTGGTTGTGTTGGTCATCACATTCTGGAAACAAAAAGTATATACTAAATACAGTTCTGAGAAAATCTTTGTAACTGTGCTAGAAAGTACAGACTGTGCACCTAATTCCTGAAGTACTGGAACCACATGCATGTGCCCAGGCATGGAAACACAGAGGATTCTATGACTTTTACAATCCTACTAGATGGAAGTTTGGAACAGCAGTTGAGAAGCTAAGATACAGAGATACTCCTCTGTGAGATACTCTTTTCAGTTTTGGTAGACATAAAAAACAAGTGAAACTTAAAAATATCCAATGATTTTGCTAAATGTGACCATTTATACTTCTGTTCTGAAGACATGTTAGAGGGCGTTTTGCCGAGTTTGTCATTTATTAAATGACTCTTGAACTCTTCTATGCTTTGAATGAAATGTGTAGGTGGTTTTAAGCGGGTGAGAAGTTAATTGCTATGAAAATCAAATTGGCTAGTTTAAACTAGAACTAAGTTTTATCTTTAAGTGTTCAACTGCCAGGGCATGTCTAGGCACTGACTCCTTTTGAGTCACTGTACGTGGAACCAATTGATTCTGCTGTTATTGTTTTAATAATGCTCTAAAACTACAATTGCAAAGGACAGAGGAAAGGGACCAAGCCTCTTTTGAGGAAAATATACTTCAGGGAAGCTGTCGATCTGTGCAGACATTTAGGTAGATATGAAATAAAGAATCTCAGAGAAATCTACAGCAGCTGGTAGAACAGCTGTTTGGCTAAATCCATGCTTTGTGGATCGTGAAATGATCAGCTCTGTTACCACTGCCATGTTGCCTCCATCCTGGGGAAGTTCTTATTTCCATCGCGGATCTGAAATTAAACAGTGCAAGTTTGATTTTGGTCTGGTTTTGCTTGCAGAATTCTTTCAGGTGCTGTGCAGGTCTATGAGGATCTGCTGTGCACAGTATCTGAAACTGATAATGGTACTTTATTTTGACTGATGACAATGGGAGTAAAATCATATTTCTTCTTTTCTCCGTGTTTTCTTTGTATTTTTTCCCATCTCTGTTCAAACGATCCTCACGTGTCTGACTTTAGCTCTAGTCCCATCCTACTTTCCTTGCAAGGGAAGTTGTGTACCATGGTTGCCATCTACAGCAGGGATTTTTGTTCCAATGCCTATTCTGCCCAGCTGAGGTAGGTTTCCAGTGCCCACAACAGCCTCTAGTAGTTAGTGAGTATTGGTGTCTCTGACTGTCCAGTGCTGACTTTCTGCAGTTTGTGGAACTTCACTGTCAGAACTTGATCTACAAAGATCTACTCTAAGGTCTGGGTTATTTCAATGGGCTTCTCAATACACAGTGGACCACTCTAGTTAGGATTTAACCAGGGGATAGTCAGGTTGCTCTGTATTCTCACATGTATTTGGCTGTCCCAGCCTTCTTTCTTCATCTGCTTCTGGAGCTGCTCAATCTCTGTATCAGAATATTCTCGCTAAAGTTCAGAGAATTTACCCCCTGGCAATGTCTGCCTTACATTTGAATGTAGCAAGGTAGAGGAAAGCTAGATAGAAGTGGCTGGTAGTCCAGCTGAAATGAGAAATGTGTGTAAACAAGGAGGAAGAGGAATGGTGTTAATAGCTCAGAAAACTCACTGGAGGATTAACTGTTACTTTCCTGCTTTGAAGTTGTTGTTTACTGCAAGATCTTCCTGCCTGACAAGCGTTTTATACGTGTGTATATGTACATATGCTTACTCTCAAGTAGATGTACACGCAAAAGGGATGTAACATTGAAATTTGATAAATTATTTCAGTGTCTGTCCCTTGAGAAACAAAAGAGCAAGCGTTAGTCATTTTTACCCACTGTAATTTTGGCCTTTTTCATAGTACTGGGATTGTCTTGGTGTAGCTGCTTCCAGCAGTGCTCACAGTGATCCGTTTCCCTGGCGATTTTTGACAATTATTTTAGCAACTGGTTAAAGCATGCAGAAAAGGGACACGACAAATATTACGTCTATAAAAAGCTTGACATTGCTTTAATTCCCCCAGCAGAGTGAAAACAAAGGTTACGCACATCAGAAGTTTTTTTCCCGATGTTTTGAGAAGATGACCTGATGATAAATAAGAAGATGTATTTTGAACAGTGAATGAACTTGATGAGCCGTTTCAAAACCCTGTCTTTGGATGAAATATGAGTTTTTGTAAGGACGGGGGTTTTGGCAGTTTGGGGAAGGGAGCTTACAAAGATTGGCTCTGTGTACACGAATTAAGGAAAGCTTTATTATAATGTATTCTGTGTTCGTTCGTAGCAAGAACTGTGGCATTGAACTTTGTAGTTTAACAATGAATCAGAGGAGATATACTATTTATATGGTATGCGCAGATATAGTTGTAATATTAACAAGTCGTAGTCGTGTCTGGACTAAACCCCCCGTGTCTTTCAGTCTCAGGTAGGAAGATTAAATCAGAATCTTAATTATGAAAATGTCCTCATTGGTGTTGCTGGCAATATAAATGACAAGTTCCCCAACACTTCAGAAATGTTAGATATTCAAAATCCAAAGCCAACTTTGGCAGCTTGAAAATCTTTCTCTAAGGTAATTGTGAAGTCAGAGATAGATGGAGAGGATCAGTGATAGATTGGTCAGGAAGGGAACATTTATCTAGCCAGTTCTCACCCATTTTGGTGAGGAACTGAATTTGGGAATCTTTCCTAACCAAGAAGCTTGAAACCTCTGCTCATGCCACTTGTTGTGGGTTGAAATTCCAGAGCCCCACATTCCTCTGCCTGGTCAGGCTGTGGTGTGCCAGTACCCAAAGCTCGACCTTTCTAACAAGCAGTATGTGTACATTTCACCACAGAAGAAAAACGAAGTTTTTCCTCTAAAGGGATTCCTCACAATCCTTACTCGAGGTTCTTTCACCACAGTTCATGCTTTGCCAACTTCTGATGAGTTATCTTTGATGGTCGCCATTTCTGCAATGCACAAACTCTGGAGCTTTTGCATGTCCATGGTCATTAGGTGAAGGGGTTCAGCCTCATTGGTTTCTGTTTCACTGTTTGCAATGTTCATTTCTTTCCTTATCACTGAAAGTATCTCACTCCCATTCAGAGACTGGATGAACAGGGATCTCAACAGCTTTGTTTTGCGCTGCGGGGACCATGAAATTAGTTGAGGAATGAGTGTGTTTCTCTGCTCTTCCAGCTTTTCTAGCTGAGTCCAACCCCGCTTCTAGTACTTGTGAGTTTCAGAAGTAATTACAAGAAGTAAGTTGTAAAAAGCTGCTGTTTTATAGACATTTCTGTGTGTCATAATCCAGCCAGAGGACATGGTCACCCTCTGTTTTCTCTTCTGATTCTTGTTCACTCCCTCTACTGGAAGATCTATGGAAAGAAATCTGTTCTGGTTTTTGTTTGTTTGTTTGTTTCATTGTCTAACTACTCAGACCCAGTCTTTACTTCAGCAGTCCTGCAGAATTCATAGAATTGTAGAATAGCTTGGGTTGGAAGGGACCTCAAAGATCATCTAGTTCCAACCCTAGAGTGGTCAGTCACTAAATCTGGCACTAGACCAGGATGCCCAGGGCCCCATCCAGCCTCGCCTTGAGCATGTCCAAAGATGCTGTGCTCATGGTAATCATTGCTCTAAGCTTCTTTCTTCTCCTTCCTGATGGGATTTGCAATCCTAGCTGATGCAGGCTATCTGCCTTGCCATGGAAGCTGTTTCAGGTAGAGTAAGTTAGGGTGCGCCAATGGACGGGGGCCTGGAGCAGTGCAGGAGATCAGAGCATGCTCCTTTTATTCACAGACCTGGTTCCAGATAAGTATCCCTCACAAAGGTGCAGTTATTTCCTTCAATGCTGATATGTCTTGTGAACAACTGAAACTGTTCCTCACTGTGACAACAAATGTCCTTTGTAATGCGCACATTTTTGTTGATGTATAAAATAACTTCAAATAAATCAGTGACTGGAACTATAAAAATAGTTGAGATTAAGGTAAATAAGTGTTAACTGTGTGCTCCCTTGAGGTGCATGTTGTTTCCATGGTACAACAGAGTGACATGGTAAACGTAGAATGGTTTATTTTAAGAAGTAAAGAAAACAATCTTTTTTTGGGGGGGAGGGGGGGGGGGGGAGGAGGTGGGCAAGGAAGCATTTGAAAAGATTGCTCAGGAACAATTTCGGCTCACATGGAAATGTTTTGTTAGATGATGCTACACTTAGATTTTGTTCCTAATCACTGAAAGCTGTTTCAGAATGTCGTGAAAACGTTCACAGTATAAATGTTTTTAAAAACAGCTTTTGCAGCACTGCACAGTCACGGCTCCTACAGGCACACACGTAGCCAGAGCTCATGGAACTGTTCCTGTTTCTCAAATGGTTGTGGTTCAGCCATCCAGTCTGTATCAGTTGGGAGAATCGGTAACTATGTCAAAATCAGGGGGGGGACTTTGTTTGAAACAGACTGGTTTTAGCTAATTAAAATGTTCCTTTCCACCTCCTGGTTTCAGTGGTTCGGCACTAAAATAGATTTGAAAGTCATTACCTTTCGTTTGCTCTTTGCTTGCTTTCCTTTGCCTTGCAAGCTCACTCCTTTTCCAAAGGCAGCTGAATGCCTAGGAGGACAACTCTGACCTTTACGATGAAGAAAGAGAGATTACTGCACTTAGCGTGATTTTTATTTCAAAGGACATCCAGAACATCAATGTAGGTGTATTTTTTTTTTTTTAACTAAATACATGTGCACTTAAAACACTTCAAGAAATGCTCAACTGTAGTAAAAGGAGAATTGGTTTCTGAGCAATGTGCCCGGAGTTGAGAGTCTTCCCTTGGAGCAAATCTGATGGGTAGATTCCCTGAATGCTTGTTTCTTTATTTTCAAATGTGCACCTCTTCTACACAAACAATCAAAGCTGGGCATTTTAGTGATGTTTTCCTTTCTTTCTTTTTTCCTTGTGCACACTTACTTCATGTACTCTTCCAACCCACATTTTGTTTCTCTTTGGCACTGAGGCACTCTTTCATAACTTCTCAAAAATACAGCAGTGTTCTGCAGCGATGGTCCAAAAGACTGCAGCCCGCAGGAGCATTTTTGCAGTGTTTTGGGATGATGGCAGTAGAATGGTGTATTGTTTTTGATAAGGCCTGCGCTCGCAGGGTTCTTTAATGCTTGTTTCTCTGCTCTTGGCCTCTTCTCAAGATTCTAATAAACACGACTCTAAAATGGAGTGGGCGACACAGCTTTGACTTGTGTCACTTCTCAATTGCTGCACTTTAGTTTCTTTCAGGAGAGCAACTTAAAGAAAAGAACACTCTGTAAATGTCACAGCTGCCATCCTTCATAAATTCATGTTTACATGCTTGGTAACGAATGCTGTGTGTTTTTACATAATAAATCAGCATTAGCCTAAGATAAGCTCAGTGCCGACGTTTCTATGGTCATTCACACTGATGTAAGCAAGAAATAACTCTGTGTAGATCACTGCAGCTGCTGCAAGGTGTGCAAGGGAAGAGCCCAGCCCTCTGGTGCCAGGTGTAGCTGTATGTTGGAGTGCTGGTTTGGAACTGACAGATACCCAACCTAGTGTAAGAGGTAAAGTGCATAAAGGTGCATCTTCTGAGTGCTCTGACTGCCACTCAGACTGTGTGTCAGCTCCCTCTGGCTGCAAATGATCATGGAACAGGTCAAGGTGTGACCTGAGCGTGGACAGGTGAGTTTTGGGGACTAACTCTCAGTTTATGACTCATCCTTCTCCCATCTCAGTCTCTTTTGAGTGTGTTTAGTTATTCGTATGTTCAATTGTGTATATATTTGACTGACATGTAGCTGAGGGCTGCCAGCTTTACGTTATTGCCCCCCCTCCAACTAACTCCTTCAGTGGGGCTGGAGGACTGATGTACTAGCATCTCTTCTGCTGCTGCTTGTGATCCACAGATTCAGAAACCTGTTTTCTAAAATGCAGCCATAGCAGATACAATGGCTGTTGACTCATACACTGTCAGCTCGACCTCTGGTGTGCAGTTTACTACAGAGAATCATTTACTTCCCTGCTGGACGTGTATTAGTGTTTTAACAGCTCTCTAATAGCTTAAGAGCTGAAGTTTCTGCTGTCTCTCCTGAGAGTCAGCTAGACAAACAACTATTAGGAAATCTTAGCTGATAATTATTTAAATGTTTTGTTTCTTAATTTCATCTTTTGACTTGGGCAACTTTGTATTATTCTGAATAGTTCCTTTCATTCCTCGGTGCTCATGTTTCCCAAGTATTTGTAAATCATTCCCACAGGCATTGCTTATCCTAACTGTTGACTGAAAATCAATCCCTGCATCTAAAGACTCTGTCACTGTTCTCTGAACTCTTTCCATCTTACATTATCCATCTGGCAACAAAATGTCCAAAACCGAGGGCAGCCTGCAGATGTGGTAGTTCCATAACAGGGACTGGGATCTGTTGTGAGCCATTGTGTCTCAGGAACTAACTGTTTCTGGGATCAGCGCTGCAAGAATGTAAAGTCACTTGCCCCCATCTTCTCTGCCCAGACACTTTGATGTAAGAAAAGATTATAAACCTGTTGAGGTTGCGTTGTTTTTATTTACCTCATTCTCTTTTTTCTTTTTCCTGTCCTCCCTACACCTACAAATACACTTCAGGCTCTCATTCTCATCAGAAATATGAGGCTCTTAAAGCCTAGGACCCTGACTGGTCTCCCCAGTCTACATTACTGTTGGCAAATAAAAGCTACCAGATTTTCACACTCATCTAACTGGGATATGTAGTAGGGGACCTTCTGCTCTAGTTCCCTGCCTCTACTGTATCCCACATTCTGTAGGAGTCAAAATTCAGCTGCAGTATGTGATAGTCACATTTTCTTCTCCATTGACCCCCTAACCTAATGAGAAGCAAGTTTTCCTAGAATCATGGAGTGGTTTGGGCTGGAAGGGGCCTTTAAATGTCACCTAGTTCCAACCTCCCTGCAACGGGCAGGGACACCTTGCAGTAGATCAGGTTGCTCAAAGCCCTATCCAACCTGACTGTGGAATGTGATTCGCAATGCTACCCCACATTTCTGCCCCAAGCTAGTAGCACAGCTCTGCGTCCCCCAATGTTGGGCCTTTTTCTGTTGTTTCTGGCCAGAGGAAAAAGGAGGTTCCTCTGTGTAGGCTCTGTACTCACGCAGGGAAGGGAGGTTGGGCAGGAATGGAAAGTTTCACCTTCAGCAATGACTCCTCGCTTAGAATAGTCCCATTGGGTTCCTTCTGCCCGCTGACTTCCTATTTTTGCTATGGGATCTAATGGTTAAAAAAGTAACTACAAAGAGATTTAATTTCAGGTAAAGTATTTCAGTTTTCATTTGCGTTATCACAAGGTCACAAGGTTGGTTTTTTTTTTCCTCCTTTCAATTTTACAGGTTATCACTGCTAGCTTATCACCGTTCTTCTTTGCCATGACTGCCAACGTACTGACAATTTCTTGGTAAGTGCCTACGTGAGCTTTGTTCTTAACAGTAAAAATGAATTTCCACACCGTGCTTCATGTGGAAACACTTTTCAAATGGCAAGTTCTATTAGTGCCAGTAATATTTTGAATGTAAGGAGAACCAGGTGCACAATGACAGATTCAGTCTGGTAATACAAGCAGAAGATCGTTTCTTCTGCTTCTGTGGGAGGACGTGGACATTTTGGACAGTAAGCCCCACCATAATTCACTCAGTGTGTTTTACAGCTAGATAAATGGATGCAACTGGCTCATAAATGACCCACTCAAAGTCATACCGTAAATCAGTGGCAGAATAGGAACTAAAATGTAGGAATCATGGTTTGGTAACAACATCTTTTTAGCCAATAGATTCATGTTTCTGAACAGGCCCTCATGCCATCTGTACTGTGAATGCAAAAATGCGAGGAGAAAAATAGTAATAATAAACTTCTTCCAAAGCTGTATCTGGATTTTGTAACTCATGGTCAGACCTTACGAATCACCTATCCTGAAGCTTTCAGGTAGTGATGCAAAGGATTGGATTGCAAACAAAGACAGTGTTTTTGATCTGTGTTTGAACAGTGCTCAGCAAAAGGGAATCCCAGTCCAAGGCTGATACTCCTTAGCACTTCTGCCATGCAAAAACTATTAAAGAAGGGATTGTATCTCTGTGGATAGATCTGTTACTGGAAATAGAAGTCTGCTTGCTGTTGAAAAGCTGTAGACTTTTTTCTCCTTCAGAGTTTGACTGTCGTTCTAAAGGTTCAGCCTTGCACTGAATGGAATTAGCATGTTCTTTTTGCAGGTGTGACGAAGAAGTTACAGAAAGGAAAATCTCAGTTTAAACTAGCCCCACATATATATGTGTGAATATATATCCCCACATGTATGTTAGGTACATGTAATCTCAAATGCTAAAACAGCTCATGAATGTTTTTTGTAGCTCTAGAAATACATTAATGTGACCTATGTGTCTATGAGACTGAACCAGTATCAATGTACATACTATGCTCCTGGTACAGGCCATTAGCTTGCTCTTCCTGACCATGTTTACATGTATTTGCAGTCCTACATGCTAGGGGCAGGCTTTTTATAATACAGATATCACATCATATTCACAGACATGTATGCTAAAAAATATGTGTAGCACTGGGAACATGAGCACACAGACCCATGCAGCTGCACATGCTCTACGTGCACTGAAAGCAAATATGAATTATGAACACATCTGTATCATTAAAAGAAACTTCTTGTTAGCCCTTAGACCACTGTTGTGCTTTCATTGTTACAATTCAAAACCAAATTCAAGTTCCATTATTGTTTGTGTCTCAGTAGTGCCTTGGCTCTCAGCAAACCTCTGAAAATAGTTTCTTAGATGATAGCAGCTGCAGAGCACTCATGAGATCGTTAATCACTGAGTTTTTTAGTGTTGCTCCAGTGTTGCAATGGACCAGATCATACCTTCATTTCTGAGTGATGATCAAATGTGGTTAGCTGTGCGCTCCACAATAAACAGAAGCCAAAGGATTTGACAGATGGTAAACCGAAGGTAAATAAAGGGTTGGCATTTAGCCATGGTTTTTTGCTCTGCTTCATCTTGAAGCTGTAATGATGGTTTCTGTTGGCTTGGTAGCCTGGTGAGTATGGGTTGCGTGGGCATGTGGTTGCCTGAAGTCCTACAGAAAGAGGTTCTTCTTCTCCTCTAATGTAAGACATAAGATGTTAAAAAGCAATTTAAATGCAAGTACGTTTTCATAGAGCAGTGCTGTATAATTTAATATCTTTTGTATAGGATCACTCAGAATGCTACAGCAGTGACAGGCTGGGCATTTTTTGAAGTCTCTGTTAAAAAATGTTGTAAAAAATATAACTGTAGAAAGAAAAAAGGAGAGAAGAGACCTAGACAGGTTTGAGCAGTGGGCCCAGGAGAAAGAGTTGGGGCTGTTCAGCCTGGAGAAAAGAAGGCTCCAGGGAGACATGAGGGCAGCCTTTCAGTATCTAAGGAGAGGCTTTAGGAAAGAAGGGGACAAACTCTTTAGCAGGGTCTGTTGTAACAGGACAGTGGAAAATGGTTTCAAACTAAAAGAGGGGAGATTTAGATTGGTTATAAGAAGTTTTTTACAGTACGGGTGGTGAGGCACTGGAACAGGTTGCCCAGAGAGGCGGTGGGTGCCCCATCCCTGGAGACCCTCAAGGTCAGGCTGGACCCCTGAGCAGCCTGATGTAGCTGTGGGTGTTCCTGTTAATTGCAGAGGAGTTGGGCTAGATGGCCTTTAAGGGTCCATTCCAACTCAAATGATTCTATAGTTCTAAGAGTTCTTTCTAAAACTGTTGGGTATATTTCTTCGTATATTCAGTGGGCTCTCCTCCTTAGAAAAAAGAATTATTATCCAACCTTGGCTTTCAAAGAAAACAATGCAGAGGGTGTGTTTGTATTTGGAGATAAAATCTAAGCAAGACATGGGGTTAACCCTCTCCAGAATGCGCTCAGGTACTCACAGACACATGTGGTTTAGATCTATTTGTAAAGCATGCAGTCCTCACAGTCCCTTGATCCTTGGTGGTAGTTCCACAACCTGAGGTATTCCATCTCCAGAGCAGTCTGTCTGCCCAGCACCTACCTCCCAGGGCTGCTCACTGTATAAGTGTAAGGTCTTGTGCCATTGTTACATGTTTGCTCCTCTCAGGAGCAGGGAGTATGTGATCTCTAAAATGGCTCACCAAAACTAAGGATATAAGGGAGTGCAATGCTGTTAAAGACCAGAGAGCCTTCAGCTTCACATGCGCGTGTTTTTTCCCATGGAAAAGAAAAACCCAACTCTTACAAATGAACTTCACAAAAGTTTGTTTTGTTTATGAAATTCATTAAGGAGCTTTTCTGTTTCATAAGCTAACTAAGCCATTAGGCTCAGAGGAAAGGTCAGTACACTCAGATTTGCGCTGTTATGAAAGCGGAGAAGAGTCAGTTTCCTACCGTATTCATCTCAGATTTGGGGCTTATTGCACACATCGAGTGGGTTGACAGCTTAGTTCAGTGAATGGTTTTGCTGGTAAAAACCATTCATCCTAATTTGGAGCCCTGCTTCTGGCCCAAGCCTTGGAGAGCAGTGTGCCAGCACTGTGCTGTGAGCAGTGGCAGAAGAAAGCACTCAGGAACCCCTGCCATTGCAGCCAGGGCAGTGCTCTTCCACCAGCTTGCTCTCAAACTGCAGTAAGCACAGGGATTGCTATTGGCCTCCCTAGGCCAGGGGGATCTCCCCAGAGCAGGATGCAGTTATTTTCCTCACTGGATGCCATCTTCTCTAAGTAGCCCTAAAATATGGAGGAGTACTTTTCTGGTGGGATCTGTAAAATAAGATGTTTCTTTTTTCAGCCTCTTCTTAGCAAGACAAATGAAAACATCACCAGGGATACCGTCTCTAGGTTGAAATATATTTAGACAAATGAATACCTTTCTTTTAATGTTGTGCTGTTTGGCACTGTATCAAGTAAAGGGACTTGCCTGATGCTGTATTTGTGGTATCCTTTGTTTACAGCCTTGTGATCAGCGGAGTTGGAGAAGCTTTGCTTGTTTACACTGAGAGAACAGGCACGTAAAGAGGAACCAGATCTCAGCAGCTGGAAACGAGCTGACTTGCAGCCCAGAAACCCTATCATAAATAAAATACAGCAGCAAGAATGAAGAAGTGCAACCAAACACAGGGAAAGGGACCCATTGTCTTTTTTTTTTTTTTTTTTTTTAATTAAGGAAAAACTATGCCATCCGTAGTGCTGGTAAGAGAGCAGCATACTCAGTAGGATAATTATGAGCCTTTGCCTCAAAGCACAACACAAACTATTTCCGATTGATGTGGTAAAAGAAAATCTGCTTGGCCTCGTGCCTATGACTTTGTGTAAGAACCTCCCAGTAGCAGTTTCTTGCACAGGGAATTGAACTCAGGAAAAGTAGCATTCCCCACTGGATGCCCCCACTTCTTTTGTTGAAATCTGACAGCAGGTCGTACCAAACAGTGTCAGAGCCAGGATCCTGCTGTGAATTCTGTATCAGGAAGGATGGACTTTCCAACTGTTTCCAACTGTTCAGTAAGCAGCAAGTTGCTGCACGCAGGTCTGTAGTCACGTTATCTGAGTTGGCACAGTGATGGAGGCCGTGGGGCTTCTGGAGATAATTCCCACATGGAACTGTGGTGGGTTGACAGCTTTGCCAAATGGGGAAATCAGCAATAAATCTTAATGTCTGTAGTTCTTGCTCTTCGTGTATTTTTTCTCCTCCTTTTCCCCAAGATTATTCTTGAAGTCTGTGAATTTTTGTCAGCTGGAAAGGGTGGAAGGACCCACACTGTGCCCAGTGGTAGTTTGTCTCTTGAATTATTGCAAGTGGCAACAAAGATTATAAAACTTGAATGAATGTCTTCTTAAAGAGTGTGAGGCAATTTGTCTCAAGTGTTCTTAAAGTAATTTTATTTCTGGTTGCTTAATGGATGCTCAAAATTAGTCTTGATAGATTAGTGCCTGGGAAAGCAATCTGTATGAAAGTGATATTTAATGTTGAGTTGATAACATTGTGGGAAACGTCTACATTGTAAAGGGAGCTTGGCAGCAAGTCGTCAGTGAGGAGAGGGACTTGTCTTGAATGACATTTGGCATCTACGAGATACGGTTTAGTAGCTTAGTGGGTAGTAATGGTGATAGGAGGACGGTTGGACTAGATCATCTTGTCCTTTCCAACCTTGTGATTCTATGATTCTATGACTCTATGGTCTAAACTGTAGTCCCTTAATCTGAATTAACAATGTTTCCTTCATAACAAGGGGAAGGAGAAGGGAGCCCTCACAGAAGTGACTCGTCAGGAATAGATTGCTCTGTTAATAGGACTGAAAGACCTCCTGAAAGTGCTCATCTCTCTAGCTTTTAGAAGGCTGTGAATAGCTAAGACATACCTGCTTCAATCCAACAAATTCCACCGTCTGTGATTTAAAGCGTACATGCATTTGAACTTCAAATAAAATCCATAGTTTTACAACCAAGGCAGATTTTACAGTGAATTGCTGTCAGATGCTTCGCCTGGAGAGATTTTAGGTGAAGATCAGTTGATTTTCAGAAAAAAAAATGCTGTAGTTTAAAAAAGAAGAGAATTCAGAGGAGTAGTCAGGCCTGTGCGATAGATAAGCTTATCTCAGTATAAGGTGTGTTCACACTGCCTTGTTGTCCATGCATGTTGGGTCATGCTCAAGTTGACTTGAGTCTGGAGTCAGCCAGGTGGTAAAATTCAGTTTTTGGAAGAAGGAAGCAGAGGGGAACAAAGATGAGAGAAAGAGGGGCTTGAACATAAGCACTGGTCCTGAAACCAACAGGAGCTATCAGGCACTGATTTTGAAGCCATGTTCTGGGCCATTGAGCACCCAACCATGGATCCTCATTGTCTTGCAGCCTGTGAATCCAGACAGCTCCAGGAGTGATATCTGTAGCATGCTGCCCTTCCCTGGGCATTCAGCTGTGCCAGCCCAGGATCCTTTCCATTGCACCTTCATGCTGTTGTAGCCCCAATACAAGAAAGAGAGAGCTGTTGGAGGGGATCCAGAGGAGGGCCACAAAGATGATCAGAGGGCTGGAGCACCTCCCCTACGAAGACAGGCTGAGGGAGCTGGGCTTATTCAGCCCGGAGAAAAGAAGGCTGTGGAGTGACCTCATTGCAGCCTTTCAGTACCTAAAGGAAGCCTATAAAAAGGAGGGGAGTCAACTCTTTGAAAGGGTAGATAACAGCAGGACAAGGGGAAATGGTTTTAAGTTGAGGGAGGGAAGATTTAGGTTGGATGTCAGGGGGAAATTCTTTGCCAAGAGAGCAGTGAGGTGCTGGAACAGGCTGCCCAGAGAGGTTGTGGATGCCCCGTCCCTGAAGGTGTTCCAGGCCAGGTTGGATGGGGCCCTGGGCAGCCTGATCTAGTATTAAATGTGGAGGTTGGTGGCCCTGCGTGTGGCAGTGGGGTTGTAGATTCATGATCCTTGAGGTCCCTTCCAACCCAAGCCGTTCTGTGATTCTGCAGCAAGTCTTCAGCCAGGGAGGACAGTGCTGCCTCATGAGCACCCGGAGAGACAGCCTAGGTTTTACAATTGCAGCTTGAACATTTGCTGTGGGCAAAGCACCTCATGCACCTCTCTTGTGTAACTTCCCAGAGCTGGCTGCAGTCTGGATTTTTTCCTCACTCCTGTCTGTGCTATTCATAACAGTGTACCAAAACCCACAGCACCCATTTGCTTTCTTGCTGGTGGTTGTCTCAATGGAAAGCCAGTGGCCAATTCACCAGTGGGGGTTCCTTAATTCCAGAGGGAATATGGGACATCTGTGGGAAGGTCGTTGGGCTGAGGTAGGCATGGCATTGCCTGGGTGCTGGGGAATTCATTTTTGGCAGCTGCCAGATTAGTATTTCTCCACTTAGTGAGTCTACTTCATCATTATTTACCTTTGTGCATGTTAAACAGCGCTGAGCTGCTTCCTTCTGCTTTTCATCTTAATGCCTTACCACAGTGTGCTTGTGTTTGTAAGTAAAAAATTGTAGGCTTCAATTGATCACCCCCATAAACCATGGAAGAAAACAGTTAATTCAGGAAAACAAGGTTGGGTTCCTGCATCCACCATGTCTGGGAAGAAGTGAGCTCCAAACCAGCCTGACCTGCTGCAGGTGAGCATGGCCCCTGTGGACCAGCACAGGCCCATCCTGCTGAAGTTTCAAAGTAAGGTGGAAATGGAACTCCAAGGCCTTTAAAATCCGTCTTGGTACATTCAGAGCAGTGCACAGCAGTGGCCTTGCAGCTGATGGAATACCTCGGTTTTTCAGCCTGTTTTTAAGGAGCTTCTGAAGGCCTGGCAGTTCCTGGGGACTGAGGAGAGGTGGGGATGTGCTGCTCGTCCTGAGGGGATGCAGGCCCATGGCTGCCTCAGCGCTGCTAGGGTCAAACTGCTCTGGCAGAGAGTCCTGAACAGAAAAGCAGAGAGCTTTTCTGATCTTATCTTGCTTATACTTAATTTTTCTACTTCTTTTTTTTTTTTTCCAAGTCTCCCTGAAGTAATTGGTTTGTATGATCTGCTGCTCAGGCATGGCCTGTGCCTATGGCTGGCCTTTGGAATAGAGGCTCCTGAAGTCAAGTGGCATGGAAGAAGCAATGTGCCTATTAAAATTCTTAGTAAAACGTAGAAATATCTGTTAAAAGATGGAGTTCTGAATTACTGTTCTTTTGTTATCAACTCTTTTGGAGCTGGTGGAAGAGTGTATAAATATTTCTGTTCATGTTTCCCATCCTCACACAAGACCTGAAGAATTCAAGAAGTATGATGTGGACATAGAACATGTTCTGCAAAGGGTGTTTCTATTGAGTATTGAAGAAAAGTTAGTTACTGGGAGCTGTGCTAAGGAAAGGAGGCCTTCTTCCAACTGTTCTACCTGCAAACTACAGGGGATGGATGCTTAAAGAAAACTCCATAGCAGATTTGTCTCGCCCAGAGCAGAAGCTGAATGAGCAGCTTTAAGGCAGATCATCTGCTATGTGAAGTAGGCACCAGACCCAGTGTGAGACCTTAATCCTGTTCCAGACAGGAGAAGGGGGGTTTTGTCTGAAGAGAAGGTGTGGGGATGGGGATGGATATCGGGGGCAGGACTGGGAAAAGCTCAGGCTGAAATAGTTTTGTAGCAGGGGATGAAATGGGAAGAGTTTTTTTTCTCTAAGTGTGTTGCTTATTCATTTCTTTTTTTGATTAAGACACATCACAAATAGATGGCAATTTAGTCCCAGAAAGGAATTAAAGGAGCCCATGAGGGTTGTGTAACTATTTCCATATTAACTGCCTTGTTTGAGGAGCTTAATCCTTTTGTAACTGCACTTTGACCCTGTGTAAGCTTTCATTTCTGCTAGAAAAGTGATTATTCTGGGAGAGTATTGGAGGAAAAGTTGGGCTTTTAGTTCACTGAGATGGGGGAGTGCATCCTCCTTGATCTTGGATGAGAAGGCATCGGGCAGGGCTTTCCTGCCCCTCAGTATCTGCTTCCAGAGCAGAAGCGGATAGCCAGCTGGCATGTTATGTTCTTCACTTGATAGATAAAATCTATCCTTTTCTCCCACAGTCATGCTCGACAACATGCTTAGTGTATTTTTTCTTATGCTTGTGATGAAGGTTTAAAAGCAGACGGCTCAGAGCTGGTTCAGCCATCACTTTGGGCTCTATAGAAAAGCTAAGTGCACAGCTCTATAAAACAGGCAATGTTCTCTCCAACCTCTTCCTCCCAGCAGTGAATGGAAACCCTGTATGTGCGCCCAGCCCTGTCTTAGGCAACACAGTGTAACCTCAGGTGCCGGGGATACTCAAAGCTTCTCCTTCTGCTGTTTGCCCTCATGGTCCCCATCCGTTTGTTACTCCCTGCTGGGGCCATGTGTTGTGCGGAGGAGCTTGGTGGCTGATGGCCCCACTTTAGGTCCCATGTTGGCTCAAGCTGGGTATCACTGCACCTTTGGGAAGCTGGTGGGGACATGACACATCCTAGTGGACACCCCAGCTCTCCTCACAATCCTGCTTCTGGTTGCCAGAGATCATGAGCAATCCTTTCAGCCATGGTCTCTTGAGCATAGAATCATAGATCATAGAATCACGGATCATAGAATCACAAGGTCGGAAAGGACCTACAAGATCATCTAGCCCATCCACCCACCCACTCTTGCTACCACAAGCTCTACTCCAGTACTTGAAGGGAGTTTATGAGCAGGAGGGAAACTGACTTTTTACATGGTCTGATAGGACAAGGGGCAATGGCTTTAAACTAAATGAGAGGAGTTCCAGTTAGATGTTAGGAAGAAATTCTTCACTCAGAGGTTGGTAAGGCGCTGACACAGCTGCCCAGAGAAGCTGTGGTGCCCCATCTCTGGAGGCGCTCAAGGCCAGGTTGGATGGGGCCCTGGGCAGCTGAGCTGCTGGGTGGCAGCCCTGCCCACGGCATGGGGTGGGACCGGGTGGTCTTTGAGGTCCCTCCCAACCTAAGCCGTTCTAGGATTCTACAATGATTCCTTTGGGGAAACACTGATTATTTATTAAATGTCTACAGCTTTATTCAAAGGATTAGGATGTAGGATAGACACAGAAGCTAAACATTTCAGCAAGGCAACTTTTGTTTCCTTATTATACTCATCTGCTCGTCCTGTCTTCGGCATGGTGCTGATGAATACGAGCAGACTGCATGGGATTAGTGCAGATGGCTGCAGCCTCTAGACATGATGAGCTGTAACCAGAGAAAATAAATCTCTGCTTCCAAGGAGAGCCTTACACAACAGAATTTCGTGTGGCTCAGTCCTATTCACAGCGGAACATTAAAATTGCTGAGCAAAGAGCTGTGTGGCTCATGTCATGAATAGGCGTGTTGTGTGGGTAAGTTGCTTACTGCAGCCTCTCCGATGGAAAGAACTCAACTGTATTGTTTTCTTTTGGGTTAAAACAAACAAACAAACCCATAAAACAAACCCTCTGTGATTCAGAACTCTGGTTCAGCGGCACGAATGCTGAATTGCTGGGCAGCAGCACTGCAGGTTTGGACGGCGGAACCCTTAATGGCCTGATCTGTGTGAAAGCAGGAAAATAACTTCCCATTCCAAATCTCTCTGGTGTTTTTTTACTTCTCTTGATCCTGAAACCATGACACAAGGGCATCCTTTCTGGACCAAAGCCCTCTTTGTAACCATGGAAAGTTGATATTAAGGAGTAAATGCAGAGGGTAACAGCGGGGTTGCGGTGTGACCTCCAGCTCCCAGCGCTGTGCTGGAAGTGAGCAGCGGGCAGATTGTATGGGAGCCTGCTGAGAGCTCCTGAGCCAGGGGATGCCTGGGTCTGGTACTGGGGCATTTAATAAATCACATTGCCTCCTGAAATGATGTGCATTGTGTCCACCCGTCAGTCAGTCACGATCTCCATTCACTTCCCGTGGACGCCAGGCTCCATACAGCTCCCCTAAACCATAGAATCATTGAATGGATTAGGTTGGAAGGGACCTTCAAGACCTACTTCTGACCCCCTGCTGTAGGCAGAAGCTTGGACAAAGGTTAGGTTTGAGTCTTGCAAGGGACACTTTATGCTGGGACCTGAGCTAGGAGGAGGTAATGGGAGGTAATGGGATACGGTATGGCACCAGCTTCTGCTCCCCTTCATCATTTCATCCAAAAGTGACGATTGAATGGGTACTGCAAAGGTTTGTGCCTTTTAGCCAAAAGAGAGAGGAGAGCACACTCTTACAGAACCAACGGGGTCTTATGTTGGTCTCTCTGAAAGACTTCACGGAATCTCTTCATGGCGAATTCTTTCGTCAGCTGGAAGTTCTCTTGCCTTAATGGGAAGGTACAGAGTACTCCGAAATATTTTTGACCATTCCAAAAATATAATTCCAGCTATAGAATTCTGACATCATTTTCCATGTGATGGTTTAAAAACAAAGAGTAGTGCAAGCCCATGGCGTGAGATTTCAGCTGTAACATTCTTCAGGATCTTGGAGTTTTGGGTGGGTTTTGTTCTGTTGTTTTTTTTTTCAATCTAACCCATTCAGTTTCCACATCGTTATACTGGGTCCCTCTCCTCCTATATTCTATAGTACACTTATGTAAATAACCACAGTTATAGTTGTGCTAAGTATTTTTAACTTTCTGGCTCAATTATCCAGTAAAATGCAAAAAATAAATGATATGATGGCAGCACTGTTATAAAATGAATCAGAATGCTTTTCTTCTATTTCTCTCTCTTTTTCCCCTTTAAGAAGCCCATTGCTAGGATCTGAGGTCATTTGCACACTGAAAAACCTCTTCTCTGCCCAGTGTAGATGGGTTCCCAGGTCATCCTGTGCCCTGATGGGCTTCTTCAGCATCTGATGGGGATTGGAACTACATAAACTTTAAGATCCCATCCAACCTAAGCTATGATAAGACCTTCTATGATAAGACCTTCAGCAAAGGTTGCTGCTATGACTTCTGTCTCTCCTCATCAACTTGCTTCAACGTAAATGCAGAACGGCATTGCTGGGACTCCCATGGCTTTCTTACCTCCGGATGAGTATATAAGCAACAGGGAGGCCCAGGTTTCACCAGGTATGTCTCAGACCTCTAAGAAATTAAGGAGAGAGTAACTTTGATGGTTAGCAAATTTAACAACACGGTGACAGCCCTCTCATTGTATGCCTTCAGAGAACAGACTTTGCAAAGTGCCTGAACACCCCACAGGTAGGGAACAGCTCTGCCTCGCAGCCCCGTGGCCTTACAGACTCCCATGCTGCCTTCCTTTGTCTTTCTAAGCAAAGATCTTCTTTGAGTCACAGGCTGCCATTTTATTTAGTATTTGCCCCTAATAACTGAGTTGCCACCATCAATTAAATTCACCAGATATTTTTCTTCCTGGCCTCCTGCAGCTTTAATCTGAAACTTTCCAATTTCCTGTCCATGGACACCATCACGGCCTGAACAGAGTCCAACTTTCCATTAATGGACGCAGCAGGCTTTTAAAATAAATCAGATGAAGGGCGGGGACCACAGCCCGGATGCCGTGTGAGAGTCAGCCAGACTCAACCCAGCATTAGGCCAATATCTTCCTGCTTTACTTTGGGGTTGTTGAAATAATAAAAGGTAAACCAAAAGGAAAAAAAAATAGCTGAACAACAGCAGTGAGTGAAAAAGCACCTGAAAGACACCTGAAAGACATAAAAGAGGAAAAAGGATCTGAAAAGAGGATTTAGGAGCTCTTAAGACATCTACACAACAAGTAATTTGTACTGTGATGCCTAAATGTTCCGTAGTACCTCTGATGTGGTGGCTTGTGTGCTCTACTGACTGGTAGGGCTGTGACTTTGCTCAGTATCATTCAGGTTAGACAACACTAGAGGTTGGGTACTGGGCATGAAATAGTTACTGTCTCTTCTGCCTAGCTTGTCGTCTAATTCAGCTCCAGTCTGTGCAGCAATAAGGTGTTATACAGGCTGCTGTGGAAGGCAAGTGACAGCTGATGGAGTCCTGGGTTCAGAAAGTATCAATGGACTTTGAAAGCGGTCATGGGAGAGGACAACCTGGCAGCTCTGGCTTTGGCTTGGTGAACACTGCAGTCATTACCCATGGAAATACTCCAGGTTCTGATCGTCTTCCAGTCTGCACGACTTGCTGCAGAGGGATGTTACTGGGCAGCTGGGGGGGTGCGCTACAAGAGAAGGCAATTAAATATTGAGCTCTCAGAAGTACTCTCGGCATAGCTCTTGGATGGTGTGCTTTTGAGAGATGTACAAGTGAACAACATGCATTTATATGAATTGTTTTTGCTTATAAGCTTGAATTGTTCTAGTTTTGGCTAGAAAAATATGCACACAAGAGAGAGAGGTGGAAAAAAAGTGCTGATCATAGAATCCTAGAATGGTTTGGGTTGGATGGGACCTTAAAGCCCACCCAGTCCCACCCCGTGCCATGCATGGGCAGGGCTGCCACCCAGCAGCTCAGCTGCCCAGGGCCCCATCCAACCTGGCCTTGAGCGCCTCCAGGGATGGGGCACCACAGCTTCTCTGAAAGGCCACAGTGAGGTCTTCCCAAAAGCCTTCTCTCCTCCAGGCTGAACAACCGCAGCTCCCTCAGCCTTTATTCAGAGGAGAAGTGCTGGACTTTGTCCATGTGAGAAGTCTAAATCCCGCCTCAGTGTTTCCTTAAAATGCTTGTGCTCTCTGAGGAGCTGTGGTGCAGTTGGTTTGTGGACTGCAACGTGGGAGATCATGACTGTCTCACTGTTGGCCAAACCAGGCTGCTGATGAGGCTGTGCTTTCACCTGTGGAAGCAGGGGCATGAGGAAGGTGCCTGAGGCTCAGCATTTTGGCTGGAGGCTTTCTTGAGAGCAGGGACTTCCCAGGCTGGGCCGTGGGGAGGGATGGGAGAGGCATTGTGTTCCAACCGGGCAATGCACCTCGGCTGGCAATAATTCCATCATTTCCGTTCTGAGTGGGATGCGAACAATTTGGAAATAAAACCCTTCTATTTAGCTTTTTAAAACTTTGCAGATAGGAGGTTTCTGCACTAGTATCTTCTAAATCTTTCTAAGCTAAAAATACCATCAGGCTTCTTTGGTTACCAGCAGAAAACAGCGACAGAAACCACAAGCTCCCATTGTTTTCAGCAGATCTGTAATTTTGTTAACCGTTCCTCCCTCCCTTCAGCGGAATTTCAGGCTGTTCATCTCTGCAGTTCTTCCACATCTGTTCTTGGTAGTATATCATCTCCTCTCCCCATCTGGAGTGGCTGTTTCTTCGGGACATGGGCCTGGCCGCCCTGCTCTGGGCGCCCCAGCTGGAGCGGGCCCGATGGGCCCAGAGGTGCCTTCCTACCTCAGCAACTCTGTGGTCCTCCCTGTTGCTTTGGAAGGTCCGCAGGCCATCTGCCAGGACTACAATCCCACTCTTTCCCAGTAGCCACTACTGTTTCTAGTGAACGAAAGCTCTCCTTCGGGCACATTTGGACCAGAGGTCTACAGCCGAGGCACCGAGTCTGGGGCTGCAAGGCCTCACAGTGCAGCCAGTGGGTAGGAACGAGGTTTCATAGAGCCCTCTTTCTTTGTGTACAAGCTTCACCAAAGGGATGTGTCTGAAAACTCTTTTCCCCTTTCCTTTCTCCTTTTCTACAAAGTTTAAAATGGCAGATGGATGAACAAATGAAGTTCAGGTCCTCCTCTCACACCCCCGCCCCTTCCCCAAAGGCGCAACCTGGGACAGATTTCAGTCTCAGTGGTGAAGTTGGCACTACTGTTGCTGTGAATGCTCAGTCTCTCACTTCTCTAAACAACTTTTACCTTCTTTAATTTTTTTTTAATGTTGTTTTAGCATTTTTAATGTGGAGACTGTTGCCAAAATCTGCTGGCATCGTGGGAAGGTGTTATCTTCTAACAAACTCCTCTGCCTCCAGCAAAGAGGCTCTGTATCATGTGGTTGAAGCAACTAGCTGATGTTAATTCATTTCAAGTCATTACAGACTACTCCAAAGATGCCACTGGCATTTGTGAGTTGCTTTGGAAGATGATTAGCAAAGCACTCTGTATATTCGTACTTTCTGGGGCCCGTGTAAATCAAACTGCCGTTCCCAACACCACAAATACCAATTTGCAATTATGGGGCTCTGTGGAATACAGACAGCTATGGGTATGGGGTAGGAAACCAAACCTTTGAAAACCGTTTATTAAAGTGAATGTGGAATCATAGAATGGTTTGGGTTGGAAGGGATCTCAAAGACCGTCCAGTCCCAACCTTCCTGCCACAGACAGAGTTGCCAGGCACTAAATCAGGCACTAGATCAGATTTCCCAGGGATCCATCCAACTGGGTCTTGAACCATCCAATGCAAAGCACAATACATGGGCGCTGTCTGGTGAGAACACCTGGCCTAACCAGACCCAAGTATGTGCTGGATTTAGGGAGTGTCAGAGGTGGAAAAGATGGCTTGAATACTAGTAGATGATAGATAATTGTGTTCAGTGTCCAAAGCTGTCGTTCTGGCAGCCTGCTATGTGCACTACAACTGGTACGGAGATGGCTGCGAACCTGAATAACAGCTGGGCTAAGCCTAAGTAGCATATCCCAACCTCTCCAATTAGGATTGAGGAATCTACAGGAGATGAATGTCTGGAGATGCCCAGGCCTTCCTAATTAGCAGCTTTATGTCCCAGAGGAAGACAAAACCAGAACCATTTGACACATCCAGATGAGAGAACGGAGTAATTTTACTGACTGTCACTGGTGGAAAAGAGTCTGGGTTGTTCAATTTTTTTTTTTTTTTTAACTTTTATTTATTTTTTCTAGAAAAAGCAAAAAACTCTGCATGGTAGAGTGTATGGTATGCAGTTTCAAAACAGAACAGGTGATATGGAATGGATGATTTCCCGAACTACTTGAAGTTGAATCTAAAATCATTTGTAAATCAGCACTCGTTACCATGTAAGACAAAGGCAAACAATCAACTTTTGTTTGTTGTTTGGTACAGATTTCCTCTATCACTTCAGCCTGAATTTTCCCAGGGCTCGGGAGAAAAGGGGGCACACGCTGCCCGTTGTCCTAACCATCATTGTACTGACCACGCTTTGTGCTTTGAGATCTAGCATCATATGGCTTTATATACGTTCCTAAGTGAACAGTGCAACATTGCCACCATCTTAAGTGTTTATTCCACTTTGGAACTGTAACTGAACATCACTCCAAAACCCTTTCCCGCCCCCAAAACAATGACAACAATGACAACAAAAAGCAGAGGGTCTCCAGCAATCAGATTTCCTCCCAGAAATCTGTGTAAACTGTGGATCGGGATTGGGTAGCAGCACAGGAGACAAAAGATGTGACAGCATGATTCAATAGCGTCTCTAAAGACTACTGTAAGACTGCCATTCTTTAGTCCGTATCTTGCAATCACAATTTGCTTTTTTTCCCTGCAATACTCTAAAGCAACATTAAAAAAAAAATAATAAATCAAGACTCAAAAGCACAAGGCAGAACCTTTGCAGAAGGTCAAGCCTCCTCTTAGCTTTGAGCAGTCGCCGTTGGGAACAGATCTCTGCCACCAGAAGCAAATCTTGAATGTATATACATGATTGTGGTGGGGGGGCCGCAGCCGAGGACGGAAGGCCCTGGGGCAGATCTGCTGACCGCAGTGGTCTGCAGACAGCTGCCGTGCTGCCGTGGGCACTCGGCCCTTCTCCTCGTGGGCTGCTGGGGCTGGGAGGCAGTGGGAGTGGGGGGCTGCGCTGGGGAGGGAAGCGCACACTTTTCTGTTCATCCAACCCCAGTCCCGTTGGAATGTATCTAATCAGTAATTAGATAAGTATTAGTAATAATTGTAAGCCAGCACAGTGAGCCTCCCCCTTAAAATGGAGGGAGAGCAACAGCATCAGACGAATTCCCATTTGTCCTGACACATTTCACATACCCTTTCCAGATCCTAGAGAGCGATCGTATGCAGGCATTTTTCGTACTAGAATTTAAAGGAGTCGAAGCTGGTAAAGAAACTGGATGTTTCCTGGCCTAACCAAAGGAAGTAATAAAACCGGTTAAAGGAAGAGTGAAAGAAAGTAAGCATTAGTGTGTGTACATCCTCTGACACGTCCCACCTCTCAACGTTCTGCTCACAAGCCCTTCCCATACTCTGAGCAAGCACTCCCCAACTTACAGAGGTAAGGCTTCAGCTACAATCTCACGGTTGAGATTTATTTAAAAGATATCAAAAATGTGAAGATTTGACTGTAGAGGATCTGCGTGGGGCACGTGGAGGGCAAGGCCTGGGAAGTGATCCCGTGCAGGAGGAGATTGGACACGGGTGCGAAGCCCAGAATGCCACCGGCTGAGTGATGCCCGTGAGCACAGCACAGTGTGCACACAGCAGCCTCTGGGCATCCAGTCAGAGCCGTGGGAGTTGCAGGAAGGCTTCACGTGAAACTCCAGTATCGAAATGCCGAAAGGAACGGGACCCTTAACTTAAATGGGTGCTGACTGTAGGTTTTGCACAGTCAATTTTCATTAAGAAAACAGAAGTTGAACAACAGCTGATGCCCCTGCTGTTGGAGCCTTAACACACCTGTCATACTGCTGAGCCCTACTTTTAGTTTTTATTTTTTAATAAAACACTGTTTTAAGATACAGCACAATAAATGTGCTTATTATGCACTCTAACATAGAGCACAGAAATACAACACTACAGAGTGCAAGTCTTAACCATCTCCACAGTGGGAAAAGTGCGAAGGTTAAAAATAAGCATGTGGCTTAACACAAGATACTTTTAAAAAACATGACATGGAAATCTCATACCAATGCTTTCACCTTTATCACAAACGTGACTGAAAACTTATGGTCAGCTGCTGATCCTTCTCTCCTGATTGATAGTAGTGTGATCCTTTCAAAGGTAAGATGTCGGAAAGATCAGAGAATTAGAGAACAATAAAACGAGCGTCCAAAAATGATCCCATTTACCACTTTTCCAGTAGTTATGCTTTTCAAGAAGTAAACACGTAAAGGTCACCTTGATCTTCCCCCTCAGTAACTGATACGGGCTGAAACAGCAAAGCCACCCACATGGACACAGGTCAGGTCTGCATCGCGCGCACACACACACATCTACACACAAACACCCCACAGGAAAAAGTGCACTTTCAATTGCTGATACAAAAATAGATTGGCACATTCTTTTTGACACAGTGAAGATATCCTCTTTAAAAGCTTTGTCACGACGTTAAGGAGTCCTTTTGCGAGTTGCAGCAGGTCTGTAGAAAAAAGCACTATGAGAATGCACTCAAGTGGGCTTTCAGGGTTTGTGTGATTGACAGAGGGGTGGTAATGGAGGCTGCCCCCTCAGGCTTTTGTATGACTGATGACGGGCAGCTTGTAGGTCCGCAGCCCCCACTGGTAGGTCAGTTGCCATCCAGTTTCAGCACGTTAACCACGTACCAACATCTCAGTCTCCACCTGCTTTGAGAAAGGAACGACGTGTAAATTTGTCAAAGCTGAGTCTTACGTCAACGCAGTGTTTCCCATCAGTTGGTGAAAAAACTGGTTCGGAGAGGGAGAGTGTGAAGTGTTAGGGAGTCTGATTTTGCATTTCCAGTAGTAACTGCAGCTCAGGAGAGCCAGGTGGGAACAGTCCGGAGTCCCTTCCCGGCAGGGCAGCCAGTGCTAGGAGTTCTGGATCAAGCGTCTGTAGTGCGGCATCACTTCGTGCTCGGGAAGGTGGAGAGCAAACTCCAAGGCCACCAGCACTGGGAACTCAAAGGCAATCAGCTCTCGCCTGTTCAGCCGGAACTTCTCTTCCAGTTTCTGTATCAACAGCCCAGGGAAAAAATGAGAAGGACTTTGTCAATGAGGATTTGGCTTTCTAGTGCTTTCTTACAGATGTTAATTCACGCTTGCACCTAAGTGTGTGCCACTGCTTCCTACTGATTTCTTACTGGGGAGGTGGTTTACAAAGTTCAGCCAGACTCGCTATCTCTGACGTTTGTCATTTCACTCATTCCTGCTCTGGCAGATACATCTTCTAAAGATCACAGTGATTACCAGCACAGGAAAAGAAACACCTCGCTTTGTGCAGTCACTTGTGTAGTGGAATACGTGCACCTTGGAAGTGCCCACAGAATTCCTCTCTGCTTGAAATCACAGATTTTGTTTCCAGCACTGCACTGTTACAACACCCTGTTAGGGAAATTATTTACGCTACAATTAGATACATTTGACCGTAATGCCTCAGAGGCAAAAAGTGTCATCTACAACAACTCTAAGTACAGCGTATATTAGAAACTGCTATTCCCAAAGGAGATTAGATAGATTTCATACTTGCTTTCTGCTGTACTGTACTAAACCTTCCATCTGTTCTGCTGTTCTCACTGGATTTGGATGCTAGGAGAAGGCAGTCAGCTCTTCAGAAATACTCTCCCCTGCTGCACTCCTATGACCTCCCTTGGCTTGCTGCTTTGTTGCCCACTTGATCTAATGGAAACCTCCATGTGACTTAAGGGCGGACCAGTGATTCAGAATTGGCGGATCTTCCAGCTTCCACTCAGTTTACTTTTTCCTGGCTATTTGAAGAATATTCTAATAAACTGACTATCAGACCAGCTCTGTGACTGGGGCAGGAGGACATGAGTCCAATTCTGCCTCCAATAGAGTTCCCATGTCTCTTGAAGTGAGTTGGTTGTCCTCCGCTCTGAGACTGATTTTCTGTTGTGTTAAACCAGATTGGTGTCTCAGTGCTTGCAAACGTACTACAAAATAAGACACCCCTCTGTTTCTTAACTCTTTAATATGGAGTGGGTAGAAGACCAAACACCTTCTTCCACAAAAAAAAAAAAAAAAAAAGTTAGGGTGAAGTATCTAATAGAAACCATACCCACTTGCCCTAAAGCTTAACTTGATGAATATAATACAAATTGGTAGTCTGTTAGATTTCTTCCCAAGTGACTATCTACATTTAACTTTCAAAGAACAGTCTTTACTGACACTCTTAAAAATAAAACTGAAAGCAGAATGAATTTCCTGAAGGTTAACTTTTGACTTGTATTGACAGAATGATAGTGAGATATATCTCGGACCTCAAAATATCCGACACCAAGGGTGTTCAATCACATCAAATGGGTTTCTTGGTCCTCTGCTATGACACTGATCACTCCTACTTCCCCATCCATGTAAAATAAAGGAATGCAGTTAGCTGGAGAGCTGAATACCTAGAGGAAAGCGTGACTACTGATAAGCAGGCCTGTATATACCGTGCACTGGCACTTAATGCAGAGAGAATACCGGAACTGTATGGATACCTACATCTATAAGATGCTTGACTTCGTGTTTTCTGAGGTCACTGCCAATTTTGGCTGCTAAAAGAACACAGGCTCCAGCACAAAGCTTTCTATTCTGCTTGTTCAGCTTCCCCTTGAGAGCGAGCTTCTCAAAGTAGACAAAGGCCATGGCTACCGTGGGCTCTTCAAAACCACATTCTTCTTGAGCAAGCTTGCGCATTTCTCTCTTCAAGCTGAGTAAAGAGATCAGACAAGTATGCTGTGAACTGCATGTTAAAGCATTACTCATTTCACCATAAGAGTCATTACTTCAGAGATTCCTGCTTAGTCAAATGGAAAGGAAAAGTGCAATTTACTGGGCAGGTATGTTTATGCTCTATTTTGGGGACACACTGTATCGCTTGTTTTGACTTAATCCTTTCCCTCCAACAGACAGTTGTATCAAACTGCAGAAGTAACTGAAGAGCTTTGACATTTTTTTGTGAAAATATTTCGTTGGAAGTCTTAAGCTATACATAATTTATATAGTAACAATAATATACATAGTAACAATGGATTGCTTGCTTGTGATCTATATGCAGCCTTGCAGTTGGTTATGATTGGTCAAATCCAGACTTGCTATGCATTGCAGAACTCTGTAGTAGTTACAGAGCAATAGGAATCAGTATCTTTCTGGCCACTTCAGTCACATTAAATCACCATTACTTCAGTAGGTACGGACTGCTACACTAGAAACAGTGACAAAATACTACAACTCTGCAGTAAAACTCATCACTTGTTTTGCTTCTGGCCATGCTCTTTGCACAAGAAGCAAAAATCAACATTTCTCCCTCTTCATTATCTTCCTAAGCTAAGGGCCATAAGTCTGAATTCTTCTTTTGTACTATTTTTTCTGGATCTGATAGCATAGTGCAAGCACAGCTCACATCCTCATCCTCTTATAGGCAAAGCTTGACACCTGAGTGGTACATGTTTGCATAGTCCCCTATCTTGTTTTCTCAGCCCACTCATCAAAGCAATCATCTGACTTATTCTGCACCTTTGCAGGTCACTGCTCCTGGAAAATCAATCAGTGCTGTGTGTCTCTTCATGTACAACAGCAATTGCACTGCAACGTGAGACAGCCGTATTATGTTGCAGCCATACCGAGCTTTGCAACCTACCTTCTTATTTTACTGAGGGTTAACTTGATGTGAGGGAACTTCTCCTTAAACGTCTCGTTCATGTCCTTTTTGAGATCTGATGGCTTCACATAGTCTATGACTGTGGTCTGCAACACATGGTTGAGAGAAAATCATTCATGTAGTTTATAACAAACAAGATCACTCAGTCCCTGCGAGCAAGAAATACCATACAAGCACCAGTCAAGTCTTAATGATTTCAGAGACAGGAAAAATGAAGTCTGAATTAAGGTAACAATTTGCTTGCAACTGCTCCATCAGAATGGGTGACCTGAAATCAGAGATGAGTGTTCAGCACAAACCCTGAACAGCACATACCTTATTATGAGCCTTGCAAATACTGCTGAGAATGAGTGTAAGCCAAATGTGGGTGGATAAAACCACATTACAATTCTTGCTAAGCCAAAGTAAGTTATCACAGTAATTGATGTGATGACCTGACTTTGTGTGTGGCTCTGAAACATACTGCCAGTCTCAAACTGATTGCTCAAAGGAACTGCTGGCACAAATTCTTGACTACTGTATCCTAGATTTATGACAAAATAGGTAATTGGCCTAAATTAAGTAATTCAGTAGAAAGGAATATAGTAACACTCTCGAAAGCTACATACTAAGTAAACAGAAACACTGAGTTAGAACAACATTAAAAGTGTACAGCCTATTTCCTTTACCTCGAGATTCCTGTTCTTCTTCATCATCCCTGGATGTGTTTAAAAACTGTCTGGATGTGGTGCTCAGGGACACGATGTAGAGGAGGGTTGTTAGAGTTAGGGTAGTATGGTTAGGTTGTGGTTGCACTTGATCATCTTTAAGGTCTTTTCCAACCTGAGCAAATCTATGATTCTATGATTTTTTTCTCATCCCCTTAAGAATTTCTTTATTTAGTAGAGGGTCCTCCTGGCCCATCCTGCGTGCCAACAGCAGCAGCAGCTATGGGCGTGCAGCACTTCTCTCATTCCTTCAGTCTTCATGCAGAAAACACCTTGCCAAAACCATCTGCCACCACTCACTTGGCCTGAAACTATCAGCCAAACAACAGCAAACCCTTCATTTTAGTAATGTGCCAACTCTCTTCCTGGCTTTGGCTGTTCTGACCTTGTACAGAAGCACGGAAGACAACACATTCTCCAAGTATCCAGCTCCTGGTTTGTCTTTCCCTTCTAATTTCTGTTTATGGTTGAACTACATTATGTTAACTGTAAACAAAGAGAGGTAGAAAAAGGCATGCAAAACACACCATGTTATGCCTTTATAGAAGAATAAACCTCCCTGTATTATATACTCATGGGAATCAAAATCAGCCAAAAAGATCCAACTGAATATGCTTTTTTTTTTCTTTCTTTTTTTCCCCAGTAATCAAATATGGAAGGGTTTGGGGATGGGAGAATATAATGGCTTTGGAGAGCAACTGGACAGCTCTTGTTATCTGATTACATCCATGGCTGGATCAGATATGAGCATGAAGAAGAGCAAAAGGCAACTAACTTGTCCTGCATTTTGTTTAAGACCTACGGTACTGAAATAAGGGGTAGTAACAGGAATTTAGAAGAAAGCAGACTGTGGTTCTCCCTTAAATAGCTCACAGCAGTATTTGAGGCAAACGAGCTATAATGAAGAGGAAAAAGCCAACTTCTTGGCGCATGGAGTTGTTACAGTCATACATACCTTTAACAATGAGGGCTATTCAGCTATCTGACTTGCAGTGTGAAAAGCATAATTTGTCCAGATAAATTGCTCCCCGTGACATCTTGGCAGGTAATTCTGCTAGGCGTATCAAGCACAACAGCTGCCCACTGCTAAGTATAAATGCTTGCAAGCCCCCTCTGACACAGTTACATCCTAAGCACCAATCCAAAACTTTCTCAGTAAAGAGGATGATTTATTACAAAATTCTGCCCTATGAAGGAGAGCCGCCAGTTATAAGAAACCATCAAAAAGGAGAATGCCACGACAACCTTCTACAGCCAACCCTGCTGCCCTGCATGTGTATGTACGAGCCAGAGCACAGGCCCAGGCAGTCCCCACGGTGCTCTGAAGGTAACATCCATATTCTGTCTTCAGGCCGAGGCAGGCAGCTTGCTACCATGCCTGAATAAAAGAAGAAATGTAAAGATGGAGAGGAGAAACCCTGCCCTGCTTGGGCTAGAAGAGAAAAGCATCACCTGGATGTACGGGTCTGCCTGTTGCGAGGACTAATGAAGGCAGAAGGAAGTGCAGATTTGGCTGAATGGGCAGTCTCCTGTTTGTAGGAGGCCCCACTGCAGCCCTGCAGGGCTCAGCCCTCAGCAGCTGAAGGACAAACTCTTACTGATTACCTCTCTCATTTCTTTCCATGGGACTTCGTTTCCTACTTGCCTACTCCTTGTCTTTTCTTTTTCTTTTTTCCCCAAGATGACCATCAGTTGTGTGCTTCTGATGCTTACACAGACATGCTGGGAGTTCTTCGTGATACCACAGGGATGTTCCTAGTACTGCTGCAAGAGGACTATTGAGAAAAGCTATACAGCATTATTTAGACCAGCACCATTTGCTACTTGAAATACAGAAATGTGGGTCTGTGCCTCACTCACTTATTTACAGATTCAAAAGATTGCTGAGTATAGCAAGGCTACCCTCTACTAAGTCCGAAGTTTATTTTGTATACTATCAGTGTTTTTTCGTTGTCTTGGGCAAGCCTGGAAAGAATGAGCTTGGTGCTAATTTGCAAAGCTATACCACGCCTTGTTTCAAGCTTCACTGCAAACCTAACTACTCATTGCTTGTTCTCTGTTACCACAGAGCTCCTTAGTTTTATCTTAGTTATCATCTCCCACAAAGCCACCACGGGTCTTCCTGGCAGACCTGCTCTTGGCTCCTTCCAGGTCATCATTTCCCCCTGTACAGAGGAGAACACCAAATAGCATGGATGGGTTGTGCAGGACAGGAACCACCTTGAAGAGAGAGGGCCCAAGCACCCTGCAGAGCCAGCTGGAGGGCTGCTTGCAGGTTATGCTGGCCAGCAGGCTGTGCTTGCCTCCACTTCTAGCATGTACTTTTTACATGGGCAGACAGTGATAGGACAAGGGGGAATGGCTTTAAACTAAAAGAGAGGAGATTTGGTCAGATGTCAGGATGAAATTCTTCACTCGGAGGGCGGTGAGGCGCTGGCACAGCTGCCCAGAGAAGCTGTGGTGCCCCATCCCTGGAGGCGCTCAAGGCCAGGTTGGATGGGGCCCTGGGCAGCTGAGCTGCTGGGTGGCAGCCCTGCCCACAGCACGGGGTGGGACAGGGTGGGTTTTGAGGTTCCTTCCAACCCAAGCCATTCTATGATGAGACACATATGTGATCCTGCAGCTGTCTCATGGGTACCTTATACACTGCTCTGCTTTTACCAGGGAGTCCTCTGAGCCAGCCGACTGCCAGGAGAACTGCCTGTATTTAAATATATAAATTCTTTGTAATAAAAAAGGTTCTTTAAAAAAAAAAAAAAAGTAAAGTAAAACATTCAAAGGCTTGAGAATAAGCAGACAGCTTAAACCTGAAAATGGAAAGGAGGTACAACTATTTTTAAACACAGAGATTTGTCAATTTTGTGCTGGTGATAAGGATCTGCGATAAGGATCTCCCCCCTCCAACTCTGAATACTGCTGCTTCCTGCTAGACAACAGTCTCTACGATATAAATCACAATAATGAAATCCAGATGAAAGCCAGTGTGTGCTGGTTTTGATTCATGTAACAGGGTAACAGCAGCATGTTTGAACACGCTGGCTCTAAGGCAGCTGTCTCATCTTGTCAGTGCCATGCTGGAGAGCTCAACTAACTGTCCTTATTCTCAGGAAAAGCAATTGTGCAACTGCTTTTCTTTTTTCCCACAATTTTTTTGGTAGCTGCTGCAGAAGCATGACTTGTCCCTGAGCAGTGGAACGCCCCCTGCCCAGCTGATGCCTACAGAAATGACAAATTTGGGATGCCGCCCATCAGAGGGGCAGCGGTCTCACTGCCACACCGTGCATCTACGAGGCTGTGGAGAAATCCCAGCCCCAGCTCCCCCTTCACCTGTTCAAGCATCCTCTGTCTGTCCTATCCCCCAGGCACGGCTTGCACACTGCAGCCCGCTCAGCACTGATCCTTCCATGGAGCAGGAAAGGGGATGGGCTGGAGGAAACCTCAGTGCGTGCACAAGGCCAGAAGCATGGCCAGGGTGTCCTAGTGACCCACAAGGGCCAGCTGGGACCTTACTGCTGAAACGGGAGTGCTCTGACCTTTTTGTTTGCCACCTTTTCTCCTGCTCAGCATTTCCTCTTCCTTTCCTCTTCCCTGCTTTATTTCTCTTGGGCTGTCTGGGAGTGACAAACAAAGCTGCTGTATCAAAAAGACATCACTGCAAGCATGGTAGAGTTCTGTCTGTCCGGAACAGCTCTGGATTGCCTGGACAGGAGCACCGTACAACACCGATGCTCCACATTTTATCAAGGGGTTGCAAACACTTCCCTAAAAGGAGCATGACGTTATGACATTCTTCCATCCAAATGTTCTCAATCACAGAGAACGCTATTCCCTAGCAGTTAGGCATTCTGCACTGCCAGGGCTGTCACATACACCAGCGCAGCACTGGGAATGACCCACCCTTCTCCCCAACACTCTAATCTCCCATGTTTGTAACTTCTGTCATCCAGGCTCGTCTGTCTTGCTTCTCACAGCTTGCTCGCACAGAACACGTTTCACTTTAGTATTCAGAAATACTCCTCTGTGAGCTCTGGTCACGTTCTCTGTATACAAATCTGCAGATGTATATTTTAGTTTGGTGATGGGAGTTGCACAAGACGAATGAAAGCCTTGATAGATGGCGGCTGACAGATGCCTGGACAACATGATGAATGCTCGGGCTGAGGGCTCTGCTCCGCACACTTTTTGCATGGCTGGCAGTTTTGAACTTGGAGGTTAGCTTCTGTGTTATTCACACGCATTTTCAAGCAGCTGCTTTCTCACAGGAAAGCTGTATATATAGTTTCCTAAATACGGGAGGAGGAAGGATGCCTGAAATGGTTGGAAAGACTGGCAGGACGAAATAGCGTTGAAAATAAACCCTACTTTGGCATGCTACCAGTAAAAGATGACCTAGACTTGGGTGCCTCTACCTTCCCCTTAAGAAAGGTAAAATCAGAGTAAAATAGGTGAATAAAAGGAAGTTATACAATGAATTCTCTTCAGCTGCCTTACCTCGGACCTCTGATAAATGCACTGCAGGGAGAGCAGACACAAGTCCATCAGGTTTAAGCAGACTGTCAGTAGCTCAGTGGTAAGTTCTCAACCACATAGCAGAGGAGAAGCCAGTGACTCTGTACTGCCTTAGGGCATGCCACACATGAGCTATGTAGCTGTGAACTGTCTGTAACTCAATGTATATGGAGGTGGCTAAGTATGCATATATATGGGAAATCCTGCTAGAGAAGCTTAAAACAGTCATGGAAAATAGGAGTCATTCCTTTATAATGGTAATAATAACTACACAAAAAAGGAAAAGGAAGACTAAAAGACATTTCCATTGTTAAAAAGTTACTAATTTTCGAAGGCCTTAAACTGAAATATTGAGAATTTCACAAAGCAAACCATCTGAAAACTCCTTCTTTGAGTGCATGTAAGGATGCCAGTTTATTTTATCCTTTTAACACCCCAAAATCGTTCTCAGTTAATACAGTGTTCCATTGTTACAAAATACACGCTTACTGGAGCCTCAGCCAAATATAGCATCAAATCCATACAGCACTGGCTTTAACTATGAATATATACCACCGCTGCAATCCTCTGCTCCCTGAGACTTTTGGGTACGAGGCCAGCAGCTGATAAGAAAGCAATCTGGAGATGTTTAATTTATATCTACGGAAGCAGCTCGGGGAATACGGTGCCGATGCCAAAGGCCGCTGCCTGCAAGTGGAGTACTCCTGACCTTGGTGCTCCTTGTGAAAGGCAGCAATGAGGAGCAAGAGGCTGAATGCACTCCAGCATCACGCAGGGCTTTTGTCAGACCACACGGATGGAACGGCGAGCAGTTCTAATTTTAAAACCGGATTGGAAGACCACTATCTAATAACGCAGCCTGGCTGCGCTCCACACCGGTGCTTCACTGGGCAGATGCAAGCTGATGGCCAGCCTGCTGCACGAGCCCTACAGCCTTTTCCAACACAATTTTTTTTGCTGTCAATTTGCTTTGATATAATTAAAGCAATGCACTGGAACTGTCATTAAGGACCAAAACCCAACTTCCAAGTGTATCCCTTGGACACGGATAGATGGATATTGCAGGGATTTTGTTACAAAAGGGTCACTCGAAGTCAAGTTGCTACTGATCTGGGCTTTTCCTCTTTTCCTGCAAGTCCTGGCAGCAGAGAGCAGCCATGTGAACACACTCTTGTGCTAGCAACAGAACCAGAGCCGTGGGGATTGGCCTCATGCACGCTGCACAGTGAGTTTTCTCCTCCTGCACAGAAAGCATTTCCTTCTGCTCACAACAATGCAGGAGGAGAAGGGAGACACTGCAGCACCTGGCTGCACGCCGGTTGATGTGAGACACTAGTGAAGAAGTCACTGTTCTGCCTGGTAGCTGGTGAATGTTCCTATTTGAGGGAGCTCTAAGGATCTGCAAGAATTCCTGCTTCAGCAGTATCAGCCAGGAAGACATCTGTTAGCCATGACATGATGTTTCCCTCCCCCCACCTCCCCCAGCATGAATTCTTCTACCTCTTTCTGTTTATACTGCAGCAGAGCTCGTCGACTCTCCTACAAAGTCAGTACAAAGGGAAATAATTTCTCTGGGGTAGACCAGAATTTACATATGGCTAATGCAATTAACAGAAGCAGTGGGGTTTGTGCTGGACAATTGTTTAAACTGCCTTTTCTGATTTGTTCATCAGGCTGTTTTTGGGCATCACTTTTAGAAATGCAACGGGGAAGTGCACGGCCTTTAAAGCCAGGAACTTTGCTGCAAAAAAATAAAGAAGACCGATCCAAAAGCACTTTTCCTTCCCCACAGCTATCTTAGAAGAGGAAGCTCTGCTATTCCTGGGAACCAGCTGAGGACTTGCAGTTAAAAATGCTCTGCAAATTGGCACTAATTCTGCTGACCATAAAGCCAACGTGAGTGATCCAGTCACAAAACTGGAGGGATCAGCATGTCCCACAGGCTCAAGTGCTAACTGCACTTATTTCAGACTAAAAGCCAAGCAGGACCACACATTTTGTCTGTCTTATGCCTCGGGATAAAGCCTGCAGTATTTATGCAAGCAGAATTCATGTAAATCTCAGTAGTGTTGTAGCAGAGGAGCGATCCTGGCCTGCAAGCAGATGGTGGGTTCTCAGGTGCCCTATCTGTGCATTCAGTGATTCTACAGCCAGCAGCACCATGCAAATCTGTTGCAGCTCAGCATCTAACACACTGTTTGTTCACATCCTCGTCACTCACCTTCCTCTGCTAATTGCTCTGACATCTACGAGGAGGGGGAAAACCCAACAGCTTGCAGCTGCCAAACATTAATGTTAAACGTTGGCCAAGAACTGAAACTTCAATTACAAACTGCAGCTCTCCACACACAGTGCTGACACCGGAGCTGCTCTCAGCTGCTCGGGCGCTCGTGGGAGGCAGCAGCTGAAGCACTATTCCACTTGGGGCCACAGGTTGCTTGGAGCTCTGTACAGCAGGATGACAGCACTGTGGTCATTTCACAGAATATTTTTATATCTGGGAAAGAAAACGCCTTGAAATTGCAGCCTGTTATGCTCCTGTTCACACCAGTGTGAACTGCAGGGAGTGGCAACACAAGCTGAGCCCAGATAGCATAAGATGGACACAATACTAACCAACTCAATGCATGCAACCCAAGCTGTCAAAGCCTGTTTAAACCTGCAGGCTCGCGGGACACTCCAGCATGACCTTTCCTCCCTTCTGTCAATAAAGGAAGCACCAGCCCCTTGTGAAATCCCTCAGCCAAGTGCTGAAGAACAAACACCCGCTCCTTGGTTCCTTGTCAAGCTCCTGCATTGCATCACAGCAAAATCTTGGATCTTGGACAAGAAAGCTCTTGGCTCGTGCCAGCCATTCCCACCATCCAAAGAAACACAGCACTTCATTTCCTTCTGTCTGTTCTCAGATCAGTGCCTTCCTTCAGAAGGAACAAACAATGACAATGATATTAATAGTCACCCTTGAAGATCGCTTTTCACCATGAGTGTATCTAGTTATACATCTCTCACAGGGGAAAGCCCCAGCCAGCTGACCACAATACAAGCACAGTCACAGACCTCAAAATGTTGTGGTTCACTGGTGTATGTAAAAGAAGGGCCACATACCCAACCATGTCTGTCTCAAGCCAAGTAGAGATGGCCTCAAAGACTTTGGGTGACCTTAGTGGACTCAAATTGGCTGGAGC